>NW_007733502.1:56837-60924 GCF_000696425.1 Galeopterus variegatus
GTGAGAATGGGCACGGCGGAGTCAAGGAACAGGAAGACCCATCCTAAGAGACCAGAATACCAGGCTGAGGAAGATTAAGACCCTGTCATTAAAAGTCTGTTTGGATTGTGGTTTTCCATATGCACGTATGCTATTCCATTGTACTTACATATGTGTAAATATTCATGATGATAATCTCATGGCACAAGACTTTCTTGCTGTTTATTTTCCACACAACTAGGAAAGTCTCCTTTTTGTCTATTGAAATCCAGGACAGGAAAAACATCTTAATATGCATGGTACGTGGCAGGCTGTCAGTAAGTAGTAGATTTTTTGGACCAATAATAGATTAATGAGGCAAATGCCACATTTATTAGTTCTCTGATCTGAGCATCTCTAGTAATAGACCAGTCAGTGAATCAATAAAACTGCAGTGATAGTAAAACACTATCTGTTCGTCCCCAACATTTGAGGGTACCAATTCAACAGAATATTTTGAATAGTTCTAAACAATTGTTTCCACAATGCACAACTGTCTGCTTCTAACATTACTTCCATCAAAGGTTGTTAAATCAAGAGTAATCTTCATCTAAAACAGAATGTTCCAAAGGGAGGTGTAAAGTATAATGGGATATTTCCTGAAAACAAAACAAAAGAAAACAACGAAGCCACATGATCTCAGTGGGATAGGAGAAGAGGAAAGAGGCTTCTGAAACACAGTACAAAAAAAGTAAAGTTGTATTGGCTGTCCATCTCAATATGAGTGCAAAGTGTACCTGGGTACCTGAAATTTAACCTAAGGAAATGGTTAAACATGTTTGCAAAGACTTAGCTACAAAATATTCATTGTAGAGTTGTTTCTAATATGGAAAATATATAAAGAACTTAAACATTTAACCATAGGGAGTGGTTAAATTAATTACAGTACATCCATCCCATGGATTGCTATGCAACCGTCACAAATGATTTTACGAAAGATTACTTAGTGATCTAGAAAAATGTTTATAATAAATTGCTGAGAGAAGAATTGTCAGAACATGAAAAGCCACATGATCTCAGTGGGATAGGAGAAGAGGAAAGAGGCTTCTGAAACACAGTACATAAAAAGTAAAGTTGTATTGGCTGTCCATCTCAATATGAGTGCAAAGTGTACCTAGGTACCTGAAATTTAACCTAAGGAAATGGTTAAACACGTTTGCAAAGACTTAGCTACAAAATATTCATTGTAGAGTTGTTTCTAATATGGAAAATAAAGAACTTAAACATTTAACCATAGGGAGTGGTTAAATTAATTACAGTACATCCATCCCATGGATTGCTATGCAACCATCACAAATGATTTTACGAAAGAGTACTTAGTGATCTAGAAAAATGTTTATAATAAATTGCTGAGAGAAGAATTGTCAGAACATGAGATGCTAGTGTTCCTTTACTGTTAAGATTTAAATAAAACAGCATGAATCTCTTGAACCTGAATGGCACTTATTTCAGTGGGTAGGACATCCAAATGGCTCTGCAACTATTTCTGTGCCCTGGGGGCCGGTGTGGGGTGTGTTTCCTCGGGATCTGCTTCCCTGCTTTGGCTGGAGCAGCACTCGGTTCCATGTCTTCCCCCTTCATTGACTGTCCCTTTTCTGCCCACTGTTGTCCCACATTAGACATCACCATTATTCCTTTATTCTCTACAGGATCCACTTCAAAATCTATGTGTGTAGCAGATTTTGCTGAAGATTAAGGGATAAGGATGAGGTGAGATGGGGAGGGACAGCTTCATTAAAGTACCACCTAGGAATCTGCTCGAAAGTGCATGCTAGACTCCTGTGTTCTTAAAGCTCCTTACCATTCTCACAGGTTTTGACACCCCTAGGAGCTCTAACTTCTCACTGTGACCCCTCCAGGCTCCATATATATACACACATATATGGATATTTAACTTAAGCATAATCAATCAGGTAGCTTCTTATTTTACTCCTTCAGACCATGTCCTGAGGGATTTCCCTTTCATAAATGACCTGTCAAGGTGCTTTTTTTCCTAAACAAAAGTTTATCTATTCAGTAGAGAAATTATGCTATGGTCCTCAGCAGGAGGAAGCCTCTGTGGTCTAGCACAGTTTTAAGTGTCTTAAATGCTGGGCAGACGTGCCCCTGTGGATATCTCTACAAGGTCAGGTTATGAATGCTCAACAAATGTTTTATTAAATCTATATTTTCTAATTTGTATGCAATGAAGATGTAATATCTGAATCATTCTTATAATAATATTCAAATTATAAAAGTATTTAAAAATTTGAAAATTCATCAAATATATATTTGCATATATGTAGACATCGGAAGAAAATAGCATCTCTGTGTGTGAGTGGATTATAAAAACCTTTATCATCTTTTACTTATCATCTTTTACTTTATCATCTTCTACTTATTCAGTGAGAATATATTATGTAACAATAGGATCAAGGAGCAAATTTTATTATTATTATTATTATTGATTTTTATGAGAAACAATTACTTGAAACTGAAGTTTAGCTAAAAAAAAAAATTGGGATTGGTTGGGATATAAAAGTGTGAAACCCTGGGAATTGAATGTGTATTGAGAGCACAGTACATAGGAACTTATTTCATTGAATACCCACTTGAAATAAAGTTATTTATTCAAATACCCTCCCTCCACTTACTAAAGAGACAATCGGAAGCTTTAGAAGTATGTTGGTTTGTATGGACATAATGGGTTAATGACATTGGGCACAAATGCTGTGCTCCATAGTTTCTCTCTAGAGAATTTGGATACTTCCTCCAGGGTGTCACCAGGCAAAGCCCTTGGAAGCCCGGGAGACCAAATGCCACCAAGAATCAGAAGGCAGGGCTGCCTCTCCTTAGCCCAGGGTCAAGGCACCCCGTTCATGGGGCCATGTGGGGATGTGGAAGGCTCAGTCTCTTGGCATTAGACTGCAGTGAAACTCAGGTCAAAACTCTACCTTCACAAATGCTTGATGAGTGTTTAAAATTGGCAGCTTTTTTTCATCCATATTCAAACACAATATTCAAATATTCAGTATTCCAGCATGATAGTCAATATTCAAACAAAATATTCAAATATAAGTACAGTCATATAAAAGTTAATTTATCCATGTTAAAAAAAAAGTGTGGATAAATTCTGGGATCCTTGACACGATGCCTAGGCTTACTGTTCAAGGTGTGGTCCCTGGACCAGCAGCCTAGCATCCCTGGGAGCTGGTTAGTGGTACAGAGTCTGGGACCCCAGCTTAGAAATACTCAATCAGAGTCTGCCCATTTATGTGATTCCCAGGACTGGAGGGAACACGAAGGTTTGAGGCGCACCTCACTAGTGTTCTGTGGTCTCCAACCTAAAGCTCACCCCAGGGCTTGACACACATGCCGCATTTGCCTCTGCGGTGCAGGTGCTATATCTGCAGGGCAAGCGGAGCCCAGCGAGAGAAGACCATTCATCCCACACCACAGTTACGTACTGGACCCACCAACCCTATCCTAGAATTAACGAATCCAACTCTCACCCCTCAGCCAGACCCAAAACATGGGGGGAAAAATAGGCTCTTCCAGTAGGATTTAGAGAAGTGTGCTTGATTTTTTCTCAGCTTAATGGTTTCCTTGAGTGCTGCTGGAGATCACATCCATTCCGGCTTTGAGAAAAGTGCCTTCTCTGGATTCTTAGACTTGTGGTTCTTAACCCATAGCCTGTATCAGAGTCACCCAGAAGGCTTACTAAAGTACTAATTGCTGGGCTCCACGCCCAGGGTACCTGACTCAGTAGGTCTGAGGCGGGGCCTGGGCATCTGCATTTCTACCAGGTTCCCGAGCAATGCTGATGCTGCTGGTCTCAGAACTAACTTCACTTTGGAACATTCACTCTGGGATTCTCTTGTTTGGCCCTTAAAAAAAAAAAATTGATGGGGCCGGCCCGGTGGCGCACTGGATAGTGCGCCGCTTGGGAAGCGCAGTGGTGCTCCAGTCCGAGGGTTCGGATCCCACATACAGACCGGCTCCCGCTCACTGGCTGAGCGAGGCGCGGGAGCAACACCGAGGCTTGCGATCCCGTTGCCGGTCCCCGGTCCGGTACGGGGGCAACACTGAG
>NW_007733502.1:61368-79275 GCF_000696425.1 Galeopterus variegatus
CGGAAAAAAAAAAAAAAAAAAAAAAAAAAAAAAAAAAAAAAAAAAAATTGATGGACAGATGGACCAACAGATGGATATGCTGACTGATCTCTATTGTTCATTCTCTCATTATGGTCTGTTTTCATCTTTTCCAGATACTATAAATGACATTTCCTTAGAGCAAGGACTTTGTCTTTAGGCCTATGGTGGGCTGAATTTTATGTTCAACCCCCAGTATCTGTGACTATGACCCTTTTTGGAAACAAGGTCTTTGCAGATGTAATTAAGACGAGGTCACACTGGATTAAACTGGGCCCTAATCCAATGACTGGCTTCCTTATAAAGAAAGAGAAATTTGTAATCAGAGGTACACAGGAAGAATGCTATGTGACAATGGAGGCAGAGATCAGAGTGACAAAGTCAAGGAACATCAAGGATTACTGGACACTGCCAGGAGCTAGGAAGAGGCAAGAAGAGATCCCTCCACAGAGCCTTCAGAGAGAGCACAGACGTGCAAACACGTGAACTTCTGGCCTCCAGAACTAGAAAGACAATGTTCGTTGTTCTAAGCCACTCAATTCATGGTACTAGTATGGCAGCCCTAGGAAACTGATGCAGGGCCTTTGCATTTCCCAGGGCAGTGAACATGAGTTACGGATGCTCAGGAAATCTCTGGGATGTAGACGAGTCACCAAGATAATCAGAACCACGGATTAGCAGCATTTAGTTGACTGGGTGGTGATGTGGGTCAAAGAATGTGGACATTTAAAAAGGAAGGTCAGACTGCATAGACTTTCCTGCAGAGGTACAAAACTAAACACATAATCTGTCTTATACACTTTTCCTTTCACCAGGGAATAGTGTACAGGTTTGAAAAGAGAGAAACGATGTGCAAGAAGAGAGATTGGCGGTGGTGGTGGACAGTGGCTGCGTGCCAGGAGCAGCACCGCCCAGCCCACCTCCCTTGGTGCTTGTGGTTAACAGAGAATGTAAGCTTCCTCCTGCACCAGGCAACCTGGCGTCTAGGCTTGCCCAGGACACTTCTGGTTTGCTCTTGCAAATCGTGTCTCTTTTCACTTTAAAAAACCTGTATACATCGGTCACCCCAATATAAACAATCATTTATGGTCAAGATTTGGAAAATAACCTGATACTTCCTACTTCTATGACTTTGGTGCCTGCCAACTTCCTCCAGCCCAGTCTCTCCCAATTCTACCCATCTTTCAAATCTCATTTCACTCACAAGACTCTCTTTAAAACCCCAAAGACCCTTCTTGGGTTTCCAGACCTTATTACAATAGAGCATAAGACAACTATAACCTTGAGTTTTACTTCTCAGTGTACATGCCACTTTTTGACAATCAAAGTGCACTTAAAAAAATCCATCCCACAGGGCCGAGCCCGTGGCGCACTCGGGAGAGTGCGGCGCTGGAGCGCAGTGGTGCTCCCGCCGTGGGTTCAGATCCTATATAGGGATGGCTGGTGCGATGCGCTCACTGGCTGAGCGGCCGGTCACAAAAAGGACAAAAAAAAAAAAAAAAAAACCATCCCACAGCACGCAGCACTGTGCAGTCAGCTTTATAGGTGCGTAATAAATATCTGCTGACTTAGACACTGGATAGAAGAAATAGCCCTAAATAAAACGCTCCTGCCAGTAAGAGCTGGTTCCTCTGCTGGAAAAACTATATCCGTGCAAGAGCTGTAATTCTTTTTGGTAACCATTTTCTGGAATGTCTTTTTATACACAAGGAGTGCCAGAGCTACAGCCTCCAGTTGCCAGTCTGATTTCACAAAAACCTTTTTCTTCTGGTCACAACAGCCAAATTACAGCTCAGGAGAAAAACATAATTATATTCCAAAAGGCCAAGGATAGCTGCTGAAAATACCCTAACTACAAACAAAACAACAGGAGATAAACCAGGGCTACCCATGATGCATAGCGAACCCAAAATATTCCAGGGACTATTATAAAATGACTTCACATTTGTTGTCTTCTGTTCTTCAGTTTAAAAATATCAAATATTGGTCTGGTTCACTGACAGGCACAGTTAAATCTACCATATTTCCGTATGTATTTACTAACAACGTGGTTCCTTGCAGTACGTACACACACCTCCGCTCCCATATTCACATTCACACAGGCAGCCTTACCCTCAGGCAGGCTCCCAGCTAAGGAACAGAATGAATTCATCAATGCATGTTTTGTACTGTATACACAGGATCTTAGTAAAATTCATGCTGACCTAATTGTATCATGTTGTAATTATGCCTCAGTTCTCTGGTGGTTAGAGTTCAAACCATTTCATCTATCCAGAGGACAAAGGAAAAAACAGGACATAACAGCCTCTGAGGAATGGGATACACCATTCATGTGATGTAGTGAAATGTAGATTTCTGAGTTAGGATCTTTTAAACTGGCCAATCTTGAAAAGCCTCACTTCTTTCTGGGTTGCCCTGACTGGCAAACTGGAGATGATAGATCTATGGGAAGAGGGCGGTGGGGGTTAGAGTCTACAGCTGACAGCACGTGAGAACAGCACGCTGGGCTAGACCACTGAGCAGCTGGGGCCACATGCTCAGGGAACCTGCAGCCCTACAGAGCTCGGGCTGCCTTTGGGACATTGCGGTATTGTAGCAAAACCTGTTTCTCCTTAGGAATAGACATGGAATTTCAGGGTGAGGCATCACCTAAAGGCAGAATTTGAAGGGGTCCAGTGTAATCCACGACTCTGAGACTCCATACTCACACCAGCAGGATAAGAACAAGGAAGACTGTTGGAAACTTGGAAAGGATTCCCAAGGAAATTCTTTTGCCCACTCAGTGTGAATCCCAACCCCCCGAATCCTGCAGACGCAGAGAGCAATTAGATGGATGTTGCCTGAGCAACCTCAGGGTGAGATCCTATGGCTGCAGGCCTGCAGGGTGGGGTGAAAGGGCCCACCTGGGAGAAAACAGCATCGCTCCCCAACTCAGCAACAGTAAGTAAATGTTCCCTGTGGACCAGAAGTGGGGCACATGGTACAGAGCGCTGTACAGGGGTTTTTCAAGTTCAGGCCATTAGGACCCTCTGGAAGGTTAAGGGGACTTGAAAAGAGAGTTGTCTGTGAAGGGGCAGCTGGGAAAGCAGGGGCCGGGGGAAGTGGCCACTAGGGGAATCTATGCACTGCTAAAGTGGCCCTTTGGCCCTTCTCCCTGATAGCCACAGATGTTGTTGGTCTCAGCTCATGATGATTGGCCTGGTGAGACTATGAACCTCCCCACCCCACTCACTCTCACTTTCACCTCACTTTTGTCTGGTTTAGAAGATCATTAATATGGTCACCTACATATTACCCA
The DNA here is from genome assembly GCF_000696425.1 of Galeopterus variegatus. Taxonomy (NCBI): domain Eukaryota; kingdom Metazoa; phylum Chordata; class Mammalia; order Dermoptera; family Cynocephalidae; genus Galeopterus; species Galeopterus variegatus. The sequence continues at coordinate 64,685 of NW_007733502.1, forward strand.
TGTCACAAGAACTGCAGTAGTGGAGTCCCATAGAGCAACCTTCTAAGAACCCACAAATGCACCTGCCGGGCCCAGTGAGTGTGAAGCCATCTGAGAGTAGTGAGCTGAGGAATGAGTGAAGAAAGAGGGATGAAGCTGATCAGCACCCCTGCCAGGCAGCAGGCACCATCTCTAAGTCAGCACTGGGGGGAGGAGAGACTTAATTCTACATCGAGTTTGGATTTGCTAGTCTTATTTAGGACTGGGAATTCTAATTATTAAAATAGGACTGTGTTTTGAGATTGAAAACGATGGTAGGGCTTTCTCTTAGCTGGAAGTGGCTAGAAAAGTCAGGGGCGTGACAAGAGTTTTTATCCCAGTAGCAGCAGAAAAACTTCCCCAATGGTAAGGGTGTTAACTGGGCAGTCGCACTTTGATCATATGCTGACAGTCACCTGTGTTCTGCACACCAGGCACACTTACACTGGTAGCCCTGGGGCATTTCCCTTGATTCCCAAAGGTATCATCCCCTTTTCACTTGCCAACAGTACCTTGATTTGATTTAGGCAGCAATGTGCCCAGATCTGGGGAACTGATCAAGACTGTTCCAAGCCTATTATGCTTCTTGTCAACTTTCGTCAATGACTGGTCTCCAGAGGGCATGGGGCACAGTACTTGTCAATGAGATATGATGGGCAGTCTGCTGGGGAGAGGCTTTCTCCCGTGGAGGAAGGAATGGAGAAGCCCCTTCTTGCTATCACCTCCTTGCCCTCTGCTTTGGACATTGTTACTTGATGTCTGCGATGGAAAAGGCCATATGATGAGGTTGGCAGAGGGGCAATGGAAAGAGCCTGGGTCCGTCATGGGACCACTGGTCCCAACCCACCCTAAAACCAACTATCTTGGGCTCTCTGTTAAGAAATAACTGTTCTGATAGTTTAGATCTTTTAGCTGAACTCTGTTACTTAACAAAGAATTGTAACCCTTAAACACTAAGAAAATATTAAACTATGTATTCTACTCAAAGCTATTTCTTTTTAAGCACAATAAACATAATTTCATAAAGGGGAGGATCCTAAAGTAGATTTACTTTCTCCTAGGAACAGTGTGCTTATGTTCTTTACTGAGGTCTTACACTTCCAATAAATTATAACAGAAACAACTTATGAAAGCAGATACAGCTACAAATCTCTACACAACATGCTAATTACACAAGGATCCCTAATATATGATAACATATAGCACAGAAGCATATCAAACTGTTGGATATGAATTTCCAAATTTCCAAACTTATATGTAATATAAACATTTAAAATTAATCTAGTCACAACAAATTTAACAATGAAACTTTCACCTTACAATTCTAGTGTACACTAGTACCCACCCAGGTTTTGCTCTCAAGGTTTTAGTGCTATGAAACTCAATCACACACTCTAGGCAACTGAATCCTGATGTGTGTGTGTGTGTGTGTGTGTGTGTGTGTCATGCTTTATTCTAAGAAGTGTAAGATGGCTGATCTGTGATGTAGCTTGCCAAAGTTCATTAATTTCTCAATTTAAAAAGTAGATTTTATGTGAGTGGTATCAGATATCAAAGCAAAAACCAAACCAAACCAAACCAAAAGAACCCCTTAATTTAGCTTCAGCCATCCCTCACTCTTGGTTTCAAAAGGGATCAGAAATGTTTATAGAACATATCACTCTTATTGTTTAATTGTCTGATTCTAAAAAGAGTAATATCTCTTTTTTTACTTCTTTGGCTAAATACATAGCTCTTTCGGATAAGTCTCCACAAACTTCTAAACTACTGAGGCAAAAAGTAGGCTTATGTTACAATTCTAAAACTTTTGAAGTTGTCTCAATATGTTTAGCCAAATGTTATTGCTTTCGGAAAACACTGAAGAAAATAATAGTGAAACATGTAGGGCAAGAGTCAAAAACTCTTGATGACATTTGACTATGGTAACGTCTGTGAAATAGTGACCAAACCCATTTCCACGTTCTCTTGAGTCATAGCCAGGTACATTCCCCAGCCTCCCATTAGTTTGGTGTGGGCATGTGCCTGAGTTCCAGCTAACGAAATATGCATAGAAATGATGTGCTACTTCCAGGACTTACAGAAACCTCCTTGACGTGATCCTCTGGATTTACTCTGCCCACTGAATGGAAAAGCCTCCCAGGATCTACATCACTGCATGTCCAACTTTTGGTCTCAGAATGTCTTTCCAACCTTATTTAGGACCCCAAAGTGCTTTTGTTTCTGTGGGTTACATCTACTGATACTTACGAAGACAACTTTAGAATATTAATTCATTAAAAAATAAAAATATAAATAATATAAACACTATAAGCCCTACCTGTTGATATCAACACTTTATTTCTATGAAAATTAATTATGTTGGCCCAAACAAAAATATCAACAAAAATGACATGATTTTACATTTTTTGCAAATCCATTTAATGTCTAATTTGGTAGAAGATAGTTGGATTCTCACATCTGCTTCTATATTCCACCTGTGATGTTGTTTTTGTTGAAGAATATGTAAAAATATAGCCTTTCACAGACATACAGTTGGAAAGCAGTTGTGGGGAGGGTTGTGGAAAAGTTCTGAAATGGTCTCAGGGACCCCAGGGTCCTTGGATCATATTCTGAGGCCCAGTGATTTTGAGAAAGACAGAGCCATGGGATATAAGGAATCTTGGTTCCTGAATGAGCACATGTAAAGCTGCCCAACTAGAAAGACCCCCATTGAACCATGATGCAAGTGAGAAATAACCTTTGTATTAAGCCACTTGGGGACTTGTGTGATATAGCACCTAGTATTATTCTAACTGAAACAATAGCCCATGTAGTGGCAATCTTGTGCCAGGCCTGTTTAAGCACTTTACATATACTAACTGATCCAGTTCTCACAACAGTCCTGTCAAGTAGTTGCTATTACAGTCCCCATTTTAGAGATGAGGACACTGAGGCACAGAGAGATTAAGTGGATTATCCAAAGTCAAACAACTATTTTTTTTTTGCTCAGGATTGCTTTTGGGGTCTTTTGCTCTTCCATATGAGTGTTAGGGTTGTTTTTTCTACTTATGTGAAGAATATCATGGGTATTTTGATGGGGATTGCATTGAGTCTGTAGATTACTTTGAGTAGTAAGGGCATTTTCACAACACTAATTCTTCCAATCCATGAACATGAGATTTCTTTCCATCTTTTTGTGTCCTCTTTAATTTCTTTCAGCAGTAATCTGCAGTTTTCATTGTAGAGATCTTTCACCTCTTTGGTTAAATTTATTCCTAAGTATTTTATTTTTCTGGTAGCTATTATAAATGGGCTTGCTTTGTTGATTTCTTTTTCTAGTTCATTGTTGGAGTATAAAAACACAATTTGTATGTTGATTTTGTATCCCACAATGTTACTGAATTAGTTTATGAGCTCTAGGAGTTTTCTGGTAGAGTCTTTAGGTTTTTCTATATTTAGGATCATGTTATCTGCAAATAGAGACAGTTTGACTTTGTCTTTTCCAATGCAGATGCCCTTTATTTCTTTTTCTTGCCTTATTGCTTTGGCTAGTCTTGTTCATCTGCCTTATTGCTCTCGCTAGTATTGTTCTGGCTAGTTTATTGCTCATCCTTGTCTTGTTCCTGCTCTTAAAGGAAAATATCTCAGCTTTTCCCCATTCAGAATGATACTGGTGGTGAGTTTGTTATAAATGGCTTTTATTGTATTGAAATACTTTCCTTCTATATCTAATTTGTTGAGAGTCTTTATCATGAAGGGATGTAGAATTTTGTCAAATGCTTTTCTGCCTCTATTGAGATAATGATATGGTTTTTGTTCTTGATTTTGTTGATGTGGTGTATCACATTTATTGATTTGCTTATGTTGCACCATCCTTGCATCCCTGGGATGAATCCCACTTGATCGTGATGTATAATCATTTTGATGTGCTGCTGTATTCTGTTTGCTAATATTTGGACTTCAAATTATACTACAAAACTAGTTAACACAGCATGGTACTGGCATAAAAACAAATACTTGAGGGTCTGGCCCATGGCTCACTTGGGAGAGTGTGGTGCTGATAACATCAAGACCACGGGTTCGGATCCCTATATAGGGATGGCCGGTTAGCTCACTTGGGAGAGCATGGTGCTGACAACACCAAGTCAAGGGTTAAGATCCCCTTACCAGTCATCTTTTTTAAAAAAATGAATAAATAAATAAATAAAGACAGATACTTGGACCAATGGAACAACATAGAGAACCTAGAAGTCAATCCACATACTTACAGCCAACTGATCTTTGAGAAAGGCACCAAGAAAGGGGAAAGGACAGCCTCTTCAATAAATGGTGCTGGGGAAAGGACATCCATGTGTAGAAAATGAAATTAGACCCATACCTCTTGCCAAATACCAAAATTGACTCAAAATGGATTAAATACTTAAATATAAGACCTGACACTATAAAACTCCTAGAAGGAAACATAGGGAAAACACTTCGGGGTGCAGAATTGGGTAAAGGCTTTATGAATAAGAACCCAAAAGCACAGGCAACAAAAGAAAAAATAAACAAATGGGATTATATCAAACTAAAAAGCTTTTGCACAGCAAAGGAAACAATAAACAGAGTGAGAAGACAACCGAGAGAATAGGGGATGCATCTGACAAAGGATTAATATCCAGAATATACAAGGAACTCAAACAACTTAACAGTAAAAAAACCCAAATCCAATTTAAAAATGGGCAAAGGAGCTGAATAGGTATCTCTCAAAGTAACATACACAAATGGCTAACAGACACATGAAAAAATGCTCAGTATCACTCAGCATCAGGAAAGTACAAATCAAAACCACATTTAGATATCATCTTACCCCAGTTAGACTGGCTATTATTAAAAAAACAGAGAATAAAAAATGCTGGTGAGGATGCAGAGAAAGGGGACCCCCTCCTACACTGTTGGTGCGGCTGTAAATTAGTGCAGCCATTATGGAAAACAGTATGGGCATACCTCAAACAACTGCAGACAGATCCAGCAATCCCATATGATCCAGCAATCCTACTTCTAGGTATATACCCAAAGGAATGGAGATCATCATGTTGAAGGGATACCGGCACTATTATGTTTATTGCAGCTCTGTTTACAACAGCAGAGAGTTGGAACCAACTTAAATGTCCATTGACAGATGCCTGGATAAGGCAAATGTGATATACATGCACAATGGAACAGTGCTCTGCCATACAAAGGAATGAAATTCTGCCATTCACAGCAACATGCATGAACTTAGAGAAAATTATGCTAAGTGAAATAAGCCAGGCATAGAAAAAGAAATACCACATGTCCTCACTCATAAGTGGGAGTTAAAAAAAATAAAAATAAACTAAAAGAAAGACAGATATAACAATCACAATAATTCATTGAATTTTCAAAAGGAGAGAACAGAACTGAGGACACCAGAGGTGGGAATGGCGGGGGGTGGGAGGGGTTAGTGAGAAATTGGTAAAGGGCCACAAAGAATGATTACATTTTAAAAAGGTTTTTATTATTTATTATTAGCATATTCATTATTACAAATTGTGATTTTTTTAATGCCCTTTACCTGACCTAAATGATTATGTTTCATAATGATGAATATGCCAACTTAAAAGGTTTTTATTATTTATTATTAGCATATTCATTATTACAAATTGTGATTTTTTTTAATGCCCTTTACCTGACCTAAATGATTATGTTTCATAATGATGAATATGCCAACTTGATTTGATCATCATATATTGTACACAGATACTGATGGTCAACTCTGTACCCCACAAATATGTATAATCAATTATGTTTCAATAAAAAAAGCTTTAAAAAAAGTCACACAACTAGTAAGCAAGTCTAGCTCCAGAGTTTTGTTCCCAATCACTTCACTGTACTGCCACCTACCTTACATAAATGTTTCTCATCACCATCGTGCACCAAATCAAATATTCCAGACAAACAACATAGACATGAGTAAAAAACACACACTTGCACTAATGACTCTCTTGCTTAAAACAGATATATGGGCAGCAGTTAGTTTGGAATTCTCCAGAAAAGATGGGAGTTGGCAGAGAATAAATAGGTGAAAAGAAGTTATCAAAGACCAAGGAAGAAAGATGGCAGAATGTCAGAGGGTATGGTAGACAGAATTCTAGATTCCTTCCACGACTTTTGTTTGCCCCCTGGAGTTACTCCCCTGATTATGTTACATGACATTATGTTACAAGATTATGTTGCATGGTAGAAGGGATTTTGCAGATGTAATTAAGAGTACTAATCAGCTGACCTTAAGAAGGGAAGTTACCTGAGTGGGTAATCATGAATCCTTTGAAAGTGGAGAGTTTTCCCCAGCTGGCGGCAGCAGTCAGAAAGATTTGAAATGTGAGAAAGACTCTACCAATGGATTTGAAGGTGGAGGGGCTGCGTGAGAAGAAAGCCTCTAGGAGCAAAGGCCGGTCCCTAGCTGACTGGCCAGCAAGGAAGTGAGAAGGTCAGATCTGCAGCCACAAGGAACGAATTCAGCTGACAACTTGAGTGAGTTTGGAAATGTGTTCTTCCCCAGAGCCTCCAGATAAGAGCCCAGCCTACCCCAGACCCGATTTAGGCCTTGGGATGCTGTGACAGCCTGGCTGAGTCTGCCCTGACTTCTGTTCTAAAAACATGTGAGCTAATAAATTAGTGTTGCTTTCACCTGCTGAGTTTATGGTAATTTGTAACACAGCAATAGAAAATTAGTAGAGGAGGTAACTCAAGAGACTGTATCTTTCCCCAGGCACTTGCTTAAGCAAAAATGTCTTTGCTGTTATGTCCCTACTCCTAGCTACTAATGGCAAATAACCATAAGTACCAGCAAGTTCTCCTACACAGTTAAGAATAAGTACCTAAAAAACCCCAAATCACATACGTATTTTCTTCTAAATATTTTCCGTCTACCACTGGTGACTTTAAACTAGTAATCCATAATAGTTTATTATTATAAGCCACAGAAAAGGTAAGAAATTTATTAAGGCAACATTTTTGATGTAAAAATCCCAAAGTCTTACAATCCATTAACTTTTCCCATAGTCCACTCTTAAAAAAAAGTCTCAGAAAGTCCCTGTAAAATGTGTACAGCAGATTCTCAGGGTTTTTTATTTTTTTACATAATTAACACAAACTATTTTATTTCAAGGGAGACATGTACATGTATATTTGAAAGTAAACTGTATCAAAATATTTATTTACTTATTTTCATAAACTGTTCTTTCTTTTTTAAAAAATTAGCCTGCTTACAATAAGATAAAAAGTAGGAAAAATAAGATTAAATCAGGGGAATAGTCAGAACACTCACCAAATATCACGAGGTCCTGCACCTCTGCTACAGATGGTCTAGATTCCTAGAAACTAAAGGAGATTCTTAGGGTCCATAAGGTGAGTGGAAACCAGTTGCTGAGAAGAACAATTTTTCTCTGACTCTTAGAGAAATCTCTTTGATGGGCTGTATCACTCAGGACAGGCTAGGGTATGCTGCAGTATCAAAAGATCCCCAAACCTCGCTACTTATATCAACAAAGATCTATTTCTCACGCACACTACACGTCCTCTGTTCGTTTAGCTGGGGGCTCTGCTCCGTGTTTCTTCCTGCTGGGACTCAGCGGGCAGCCGCTGCCATCTTGAATGTTGATGGTTGCCATAGAGGGAGGAAAAGAAAGCTGTGGAGGGTCTCGAACAGGCAGATAATGTCCTGACCTTATACTTCACTGGTCAGAAGAGTCATGTGGCCTCACCCAACCAACCACAAGGGGGCAAAGTTGTGCATCCTATCACTGTCCCAAAGGAGCATCAACAAGTAAGATGTCAAGCACAACACTAACGGCTACCATGGAGGTCTTTGTAGACGGTGTGAAACAGGGTCACGATTAACAGTGAGCGAGTCACCTATGACCCTTTCTTATCAGATCTCTCAATGCAGGTGGAAAGCATCATGTCAAAGTGTGTTCAGGTAAATACCATAGAATGCAGGGCCAGGATGCAGCTTTGTTAGTCTTGGTTAATGTAAAATTATAATCCTCCAAAGACAGGATTCCAGGGGCTGGGGGAAAAGCGGATGAGGCAGGCAGCTGGCTGACCCCACTGTGCAAAGCCTCTGCCCCATCTGAAGGTGGGGGTGGGGACAGTGGCGGTCCTTACTTTCATTAGATTTGTTGCCATATGAGGCTGTGAACCTCAGGCTACCAGACATTCTTTCTTTTTTTTAAAGAGAAACTAGAAATCCAGGTTTGTTTGTAAAATCTTCAAAATTAAAAATATTTCCTAAAACAATGTACAAACCAGTCAAAACATGTCTGTCGGTCAGATGTGGCCTGTGCATGGTCAATTCATGGTGAAAGTCTAAGCTGCTGATTACCGACAGAGTCACCGGTTTCAACAACCGAGTAGAGGAAAATGTTGATGTCCCCTTGGGGGAGGGCCACCAAAAGTGAGACCTCACATAACTCTGACGGGGGAAATGAAAGGTAAGTGCCACATTGCTAGTGGCCCTCAATGTGGAAATGACTGCTGAAGACGTCCTGGTTCTGTAGGGACCAAACTTTTACCAAGAAACTAGGGAGGTCAGGGCTTGCCTGTGTTGGTTCATCACGGTGTCCCCAGCATCTTGAACAAGCCCAGCAAATGCAACCCATTTCTGCAGAAGGAGAACATGTACAATAGACTTTCTTTCTTTTTTTTTTTTTTGTCTTTTGCCTTTTTTCCGTGTCCACCAACGGATCGCAACCCCCAGTTTTGCCCCCGTACTGGATCGGGGACCGGCAACGGAATTGCAACCCTCGGCCTTGCCCCCGCGCTTCGCTCAGCCAGTGAGCGGGAACCGGTCTGTATGTGGGATCCGAACCCTCGGACTCTAAATCACTTACTTTGAACAGAACGTTCAGTGCTAAACGGTGGAACTATAACATAGTGTTCTTTCACCTTGTAAAAAAAACAATTTCTATGGTGGCAAATTAGGTAGATCACATTGTCCCCAAGTAGCCCCGTGTGGGTGGAAGGCAACAGAATGTCCCTTTCATGCAGCTGCGAGGGGCAAGGAGGTGGCACTGGGAGGTGACCAGCCAGTTGAGACAGAAGGATGCAGCCACAAATGGGACGTGGACCATGACCCAGCCAGTGGACAGGACACAGGGTGTCTCAGTGGATGCTGGCATAGAGAGGTGACAGCTCCTGAGGTCCCCAAAAGGAGATGAAGCCCCAGGGAGAAGAGGGGAGAGGGATCCCTGGATTGACTGAATTTATCCCGAATTGACAAAGACTGAGGTATCAACATTAGGCGGAATGGAAGCTCAAGATGGAAATTAAATTCAGTTAAAAAACAAACATACAGGGCCGACCCGTAGCTCACTCGGGAGAGTGCAGTGCTGGGGAGCACAGCGGCTCCCGCCGTGGGTTCGGATCCTATATAGGGATGGCCAGTGCGCTCACTGGCTGAACGCGGTGCGGGCGACACCAACCAATCCATGAGTTACAATCCCCTTACTGGTCACCAAAAAAAAAAAAAAAAAGAGAGAAAGAAAACAGTAACTGCTTTCCACTTCCAGTTTTAGCCTGGGATCTCACACTTTCTGGAGGAAGGGGCAGGCCAGGTTCCCTGGGAAGCCAGCTCCGGGGCCGGCTCCGAGGCCAATGGGAAGTGGAAGAATGGGGACCGGGCAGTGGGAGATGCTGCGGTGCGGTCTCAGCCCAGGCCTCAGTGGACCCAGCGTGTTCTGAAGTGGCGCCGCTCCTCCAGACATGTCCCAAATTGAGACAAAGGAGCTGAGCCTTTATACCTCCCTGTTCCCCCGTCCGTGGATGTGGGCACTGGACTAAGCAGCTTTCTTCAGCCGGGGACTTCTGCTGGCAGCTCGCTCAGCTGACAGGCACACGGACAGTGTGTCCCAGCAGCCACTGATCATCAAGTGAGATGACCTCATGCAGCGTGGCCATCACTGGCCTGGCACATCACGAGCATAAATAAATGCCACTGTCATTTCCTTCCCTACACCCTGGGCGCTGAAGTTCTGTGAGGCCAGGGACATAAAGCACTTCCTTGGTGCTCCTATTTCAGTAGCAAGAGCTCTTCTACAACATTTCATAGAATACTTTGACAGCTAAGGCTGTGTACGGACAGGCCAAAGTCAGAGCAGCCTGAAGAAGGAAGTAGAATGAGCAAGCCAAGCATGTAAAAAGAGACCGTAACAGCGTAAGTCACAAAGCAACCCTGGAACACGGAAACCTTCCCTGTACTTTTCATTTGCTTTGTCCCACCTCTCCCAAAGTGTGTTTCTCAGAACATTAGCCTTGAGAGATGCTCCGCATTGTAAGGGCTCCCTTCTGGGAGATTCCTGGTGTCTGCTGGCCTACTGAGAAGTCCTGCAAAAAAGAAACCTATTTAGCTTTGCAAAGTGCAAACTTACTTGGTCGCAGGTAATAGCCTTGACATCGCATGGAAACACTACACGATTCCAAAGGGTTTATATGTGTGAAGCAAGGAGTTTACTAATATGTTTTTTTTTCTTTTTGTCTTTTTTCGTGACCGGCAACGGATCGCAACCCTCAGTGTCGCGCCCGTACCAGACCGGGACTGGCAATGGGATCGCAACCCTCGGTGTTGCGTCCGCACCTCGCTCAACCAGTGAGCGGCCGGTCCGTATGTGGGATCGGAACCCTCAGCGGGAGCGCCACCACGCTCCCAAGCGGCGCACTGCAGCAGTGCGCCACCGGGCCGGCCCCAATATGTTTTATTTTTCTAAGTAAATACTTCTTTTTGGTTTGAAAACATCAACAACTGCCTCTCTTAGTATTATTCTTTTTAAAAAAAATCTGTAGAGGAAAATCTCAGCTGAGGCTACTTTTCAGAGAGAAACAAGAGAGAGAGGCCATCAATTAGACATGAAAATGACTTTAGAATTTGACCTTAACCATGTGGGACAAATTACAATCAGTTAGAGACTTCATTTTTTACTGAGATTCTGGAACTGCCTTGCAAACTAGCAGTATAGTAGTGGCTGGAACTTATAGCACACCTGGAAGGTGCCACCTGCTGCACCTGTACATACTTTCCATACATCATCACTCAAGTGGCTGCTCAGGCTAAGAGAGATTAAATGAAATGCCACAGGCCATGTAGACAGAAGGGATAGGGTGCAGATAGCGTGGTTCTCAGCTCCAGCTCTTAACTATACTGTTTCATTCCCACCTTCACGGTCTCACCATCCCTTTTAAATGGATCAATAATAACACAGATGTGCTAAAATCATGCTTAAAACTAACAAATATAACCCCGAAGAGAGTCACTTAAAAACATCCTCACTTGGTAAACTAACACACAAATATTATATGAACTCTGATGTTTAATACTTGCTGATTTAAACAAAATTGAGTATAAATATTTCAAAGGAGAACTCTACATATTTTTCTGTGATAGCAGGGATTTTATGTCCATATGTGGCATAAAAATATACCCATATTCGGTAGTGTCCATGTTAATAGTCACCAGACATTTGACAGAAAGTTCTGTGCTCAGCTTGCCTCATGGCATTTAGTTGAAAAAGCTGTCCACTTTCCTGAAGTCCCTTAAGTCTTTCCCTCTGAAAGAAAAGCTCAGAATATGGGCCGCTGTTCAAATAGCGGTTTTCTTTTTACAGAGCCTGGCAAGGACGAGACGTCTCTGCAAACCATCAGCGGGCACCTCCCGTGGGCTTCAGATGCCCAGGCTCCCTTCGTGGGTGTCTGCAGCCCTTCCGAGTCCTTCTCCCTCCCACCTGCTCCTCAAACAGCTATTCTTCATTTTCACCTCAGCTCCTCCGAGCTAGAATGTTCCTGCCAGAACAAGTCACTGGGCAACTCCACTTTGCAGATGAGGAAATAAAGACAACGAACTCTGGTTGTCTGAGCCCTCAGCTCTCCTAGGTGCGCTGAGGGTGGCGGGAGCAGGAGTATTTGAAATCTAACCAATAGCCTCAACTTCTAACGAATAGCCTCAACTTCCTCCTGCACAAAACCTTTACCAGCTCTGCCTCGACTTTCACTTCCTTCCAGAGACTTCTCTCTGGTGACATTTCTGAGAGGCAGGAAAATAATGCACAGGCAGAAAGGTGGGGGCTAATCGACAGCCTGGGGAGTTTGCCCTTGGATAGATTAATTATCTGAACAGCCCCAGCAGCGCTGATCAGATGCAGGTCTTCAGACAGGCTATGGATCAGCCGTTAGTGACAGTGGCAGAACAATGGTCACCACACAGGAGAAACGAACCCAAGCTGACCTTGCCGAAAGCACAAGAACGGTGTTGGGCCCATCTGCTTCTCTAGATGGGAATTTTAAAATTTTATTTGCAAGTGTGGTAAAAACCACGTAACCTAAAATTTACCATCTTAACCATTTTTAAGTGTACAGTTCAGTCGTGTTAATAAATATTGTTACACGACAGACCTCCAAATTCTCATGTATGCTAAAACTTGAGAACCTCTGGATTAGACAAAACATTATTAGCAGCCTGAACATTGCTGACCTTTTTTTACCCCATTATTAAGTATATACTTTCATTAAGTTGGAAGAAAACCTTTGCTCTCAAGTAATAACTGTTTCCATTGTAATATCCTTTAAACTATTTAATTAGTAGGTAACTTATTCATAGATATTAAAGGTTGGAATTCGTGAAGTCCAGGTTAATGAATATTTTCATTTTATTATCAAATTTGAATTAGATACTTTTAAAAGTCCACAGCTTTTCTAAGAAAGGCATATATTACATTTCTTTCTTTACAGGTGGGAGGTGGGATGAGGGACAAATACAAATACAGTAACTCATTGAACAAATACTTGTTCTGAGTGCACGTTTAGGGACAATGGCAGAGAGCGCTGGACAATAGAATGTTGAGTCTTCAACAGATACTCCCTTTGGGTTGACTCAACTCTGGGGGGCCCAATTTATCAGCACCACACTCTCCCAAGTGAGCCATGGGCTGGCCCAGTGTGGGACCCAGTTTATCCACCAAAGTGGAAGAATGGGCTTCTAGGTCTCTCCCATCCCTTCCTGCAAATCTAGTAAAACTTGTGAAAAACAACTTACCAAACTTAGGCCTTCAAAATTTGGAAGACTAGGATAATAATTAGTTTTGGTAATTGTCATTTAAAAACAGAAAAGGTGGGCTTTTAAAAAATTTTTTCCTATAAATAACTGTTGGTTTTTGAAATAAAAAATGTAGATACCTCAATATTACTGCATCTGCCTGCAACCATGCCCCAGTCTCTGTCCATTCCAATCCATGCCATTGCCAATTCATCTTTCTGAAGACGACATCCCTGGCAGTTCCTCAAAGCTTTCAGGCATGAAGTCCAAACGCTTGCGCCTGCTCTGTGTGGCGTGTGGCCCTTTCCAAGCTCACCCATCACGTCAGCCTCCCCTCCCCCACCAAGCCCTCCTGCCTGCCAGGAGCCTTCTCCTTCACCAGCACCACCACTGAGGTGTGCCCACGCCACTCCCCTCTCTAGAAGGGCCTTCTCTACTGGGCACGGCCTGCTTTCCTTCAGTACTACGTTAGTGCTCTTCTGGCTACAGGAAACAAACTCCACCCAAATCAGCACTAGAACCAACAGAAAGGGAAACGTGTTGGCGCATAAATCCAAGGCTGGAGCTGCTCACATGATCCTCTCAAGGGTCACTCTCAGTTCACACATCCTCCATCTCTTGGTTCAGCTTGTGTTCCTCAGCAAGCCCAGGCAGGAGGAGCTCCTTTCCTCCTTAATTTTCCAAGCAAAGACCCAGGTACTGACTGTCTATGCTTGTGTCACTGGCCTATCACTGCAGGTAGAATTGGCCAGCATTGAGAAGAAGAGTGTTGGGCACAGATTAGATGCTCAACGAATACTTAATTGTTGTTATTATTAATTATTAATAATTAAGCATGAATGAGTTAATGAAGGAACCCTCCTGTGCAAGGTACTAGGTGTGATGAGAGCTACATTTAAGGCCAAAGGAAGGCATGCTGAAGGAAGGCTTGGGTAGGGGTGGCGGAGACCATACAGGGAAGGAAATGGTCTCCAAAGCTGTAGGAGTTCCCCAAGTCAGAACACGGGGCCGGCCAAGAGATGGGGAGGAACTTCCAAAGAGCTGCAATATGCATAAAGGCTGAGGGACATCTGACCAGCTGTTGGGCTCAGAAAACTTTAACACTCAGATTTGCTGACCTCTTGGACACAGCTGGGGAGAGGAAGTAGATGAGGGCAAGGAGATGTGTGCACGGGTGTGCAGGGTGATGGGGACAGGTCATAAAAGGCCTTGCATGGCACACTGAGGGGCCGCTCTCAGGTAGCCAGGAGATCTTGAAGAGGCTTTCCAGTTAGGACGGCCAGGGGGTTGGGTTCCAGCTCACCTGCCAGCTGGGTGCCATGAATAAGTCACTTCAGCCACCCCAAGTCCTGCCTCCCAGAGCTGCAGTGAAGACAGAATGAGACAACCAACCCAACGCCACTCCCTACAGCTCCCAGCAGAACACTAGTCTTCCTTCCTCTCCTTGTCACCTGGCTGATTTTTTTTTTTTTTTTTTTTTTTTTTTTTTTTTTTTTTCCTTTCCCCCCCC
>NW_007733502.1:80255-91029 GCF_000696425.1 Galeopterus variegatus
GTAACCCGCAGGCTTGCCCCCGTACCGGACCGGGGACCGGCAACGGGATTGCAACCCTCGGTGTTGCCCCCGCGCCTCGCTCAGCCAGTGAGCGGGAACCGGTCTGTATGTGGGATCTGAACCCTCGGGCGGGAGCGCCGCCGCGCTTCCCAAGCGGCGCACTTATCCAGTGCGCCACCGGGCCGGCCCCACCTGGCTGATTTTTACATTCAATTTACTGGAGGGGAAAAAAACCCAGGGAATTAAAAACTTCATGGGTATCATTTTACAATCCCAGGCTTCAGCGGGTGTTTCAAAGGTACCATGAGAGAAAAGAGGGTCAGGCTTTTTTTCCTAACACCCGTGAGGACAACTCTGGTTCCAACTTCCTTGCATCCCAATTTATTCCATCAAGACTGGAAGAAGAGGTGAGATGCACGCTTGCTGCAGAAGACATGCATTTCACACGTGTCACTTTGGGATTTAGTGAAGGTATATATTGCTTTACAATACTGCCCAGTCCCCTTAAAATTCATACAGCTCAAGGCTAAAAAAGCACAGAGGGATTTTCTTTTAGAAATCACAGAGGTAGGCATGTTTGTCTGCAATGAACACTTCCCTTTTTAAGGGATTCCCTTAGCCACATGTATTTCTTCATAAGAACAAATTAGTCAAGAGCAGAAGATGGTTGGGATCATGCCACGGAGAGACTGAAAACTGAGATACGAAGAGGAAAGAACTCCAATGTAACGCCTTGTTGAAAAGCTTTCAGATTAGACAAAGGAAATCTGTTTACTTTGTTAACGTTGTATAGTGGAAAGGACAGCCGGTTCCAAGTCACATGCGCCATATTCTAGTTACTAGCCATATATACTAGTTACACGACCTATAAGAGACTAGGTATTTGACCCTAGGCAAATCACCCCAAGCCTCAGTTTTCTTGTTTTGCTGGTAAAGAGGATGAACCCTAAACTTAAAGTTGTTATGAGGCTGAATGAGATAATATAGCTTATAATGGATTAAAAACTATGACATGCTTGATAAAAGTAAAGATCTTTGGGGAGTAATTAAAAATTTCCTAAAATCTTTCAGGATTAAAAATAATGGAAATCCCTTATACTGTGAATTGTTTTACCTGCAATTTATGCATATTGTGATACAAATAACTATCTTTATTCTGTTAAAGGTGTATTGGGACATGAATAGTCCATAATTCTGTCTTATTTCTGACTCTCAACCTGAGTATTGAAGAAATATCTTGGCAAATGTCAGCAATTTCACTTCTTAAATCATTTTTTAAACCACCAATCACATAAGAACAATAAAAGTTGCCTGCGAAAACTTTAACTTATTCTTCTGATGGTTGGACTTGAAGTCCAATAGGTTCATAAATGGGGAATAAGAACAAAGTGAAATATTAACTTTCTGGAGACTTCAAAATGATTGTGTGTAAGGAGAGATAAAACCGATGGGGACATTTACACCCCTCATAAAGCCCAGCCAGACATGTCATTATTGAGAAATGGGTAATGCCAGTTCTGCAGCCTGTTCCAGAGGCAATGAAAACCCCTAAAATGTAACCTGGACAGTCCACTCATGCCAATGGAAATTATCCAGAAAGTGAAATCCTTCTTCTTTCCTGCAGTTGACATGGAACACCAGCCTCCTCCCCATCACAAATTCTTATAGGCTAAGCCTTCAATTCATAAGGACTGCAACAGAATTTTGACCTTTCTTCTGGGACTGTGGGTTTCCAACTTCTATTATCTGTTCTACTGATGACCTGGGAGGTCCCATGTCCAACAGAGGGTTCCTTCTGGCCACATCCCCACTGCAAATTGGGCCATATATATATATATTTTTAATTGAACCGTAACTGATTATACATATTTTGGGGGTTCGACATTGACATATGTTGATCAAAATCAATATTACTAGCATATATATTGTTACAAATAGCACTTATTCTTTATGTCCCTTGTCCTGTCTCACCCTACCCCCCTCTCCCTTCCTCCTCCTACTTCTGATAACCCTAGATTTCTTCTCTTCTTCTGAAAGAGTAATGGTTACTCTGTTGATTTGTTGCCTAGATGATTTGTCCAATGATGAGAGAGGTATGTTCGGGTCCCCCAATATTATCTTAGAGCAGATGCTTCTGTCACTCTGGAATGAGCTTTGTGGAGAGAGACATCCTCTTCTTTTCTTTGGTCTCTGACTCTCCTTGTGTCAATACAGTGCAGTGGCTGGTGGACCGTCTGCATGGTGGTTGTGGGGTCTAGCTGCTTTCGCGGAAGCTGAGGTTATTGTGGTGGTTGGGGTGGGCCACCCATATGGAGGTGATGTTTTTGGCATGCTCCTTACCCAGTTGGTGGTGATGATGGTGGCATGCCTGGTTGTGAGAGGAGGGTCCGGTCCCCAGCTCCATACCTCAGGACCCAGGGCAGACAAATTGGGCCATATTTCTTTCCACATTATTAAAAAAGGTTTCCTGGAAATATCACAAGCAAATAAGAATCTAGTTTATCAGAGTTCACGAAGACTGTTTAGCATATTGCCTTAATCTGATTGAAGTGCATATAATATTAAGTCTACAAATATACCTCTTCAGAGCCAGAAGGCAGGGATAGAGGAATGTATTCCAGAAGTGGTTTGGGGTTATTTCTCATGTCTTCCTTGCACAAACATTCCCATTGCTCAGCTCAAAAGCAAAACAGCAATTATTATCATTGAGAAACATAACTGAAACATCTGGAAGAGGGTGGTGGGCTATAGGGACAGCTCTGTGAGAGGCTCAGATCAGGTCCTCAGGACTCAGTTTCCCTCTCTTAGGGTTTCTTCCCAGACTCTTTGTGGTAAAGGAGGTTTTCAGCAATCCAGACTCTACTTGCTATTGAATCCAGTCAAGTAGAAAGAGGGTGAAATGTCTTCTAGAATCTCACAGTAAAAGTTTATTGTGTTTCACTGCCTTTGATTTGACTACATGTCCACCCTTGAGACAGCCACGTGGCCAGGGAAATGTGGTCCCTCAGACCAGCCTTGAATCATAAATCCACCTCTGGGATCAGGGGGCCGATGTGACCCCACCAGAAGCTCTTAAACTAAGAGTGGAAGGGGATGTGGCTCTGGGTGCAATTTCCAGAAGAGGGTGGCAAAAATGACAGCTACTCACTATGGGGGTGGAGATGGGAGACGGATAAGTCCTGCTAGACAGACACAAAGATGAAGGCAGGAGAAGTACTGAAGAGGTAAGAAAGAGGTGACATCTGTGCTAGGCCAAAGAAAGAAAATAACAGGACTCACTAAAATTGTGTCTCACCGACCCCTTGTCTGATGTTACCTCAAACTTTGGGTCTTGCAAAAGACCATGTACACAGGGAAGAACATGGGACCAGGTCGGTGGCTCTGTATTGGGAGTATGTATCAGAATTACCTGCAAAGCTGTTTTCAAATGACAGAGGCTCGGTTTTGTTGGCCACTCCCAGCTGAGCGCCATTGAGACGAGCTCTGAGATCACAACCAGGGCAAGTGCTCGGCTCTGTGAGTCAGACTCGCAGTGATGTCTACCCCTTCCTCCCTGCACAGCCTCTGCAGGTGGACGACAGTCCTAGCTGACAGCATCATTTACCTCCCACCGTCAAAGGTGATAAAAGTGGCATGACAATTCCTCACACACCTTTCTGGAGATGTACAAATATAAGCTTCTCTAAAAGGTGTGCTTTTCCTCCATCAAATGTCTGCCTACAGCAGCAGCTCTCAAAGTGTGGTGGGTCACCAATGTCTGGGGGACCCCAAGATCCTTTCAGAAAGCACATGATATCAAAAATAATTTTATTAATTGCCTTTTTCAGTGATTGACATTGCAACTAACCCTCAAGAAACTTGTTGCATTTTGGTCCAGTATAGTTTTTAAAAATTCACATTCACTTAAAAGGCTATAAAAAATTCCTCTTTTTTTCCCCCAATCACTTGTGTCTGTGAGGCCAGAGATAAGTCTATCCTTCAAACAAAACAGTATTCACAGGTGGAATACAGGAGCAGATGTGAGAATCCATCTGTCTTCTATCAAGCCAGACACTAAAGAGACTTACAGAAATGTAAAAACAATGTCAATATTCTAATTTATTTTTTTCATTTTGGAAAACAGGGTATTTTCCTAACAATATGTTGTTTACACTAACACAATTGGTTTATTGTTATGTTTAAAAGAATTATTATTTTTAATTTTTCTCGGTTTTACAGTCTAATACAGTAAATATCAAGTTATAACCCACACAAATAAAGGCTCTTTGGGGGGTACTCATTATTTACAGAGTACAAAGGAATCCCGAGGCCGAGAAGTCTGAGCAGGTCTGGACTAGAATCCCAGCAGATGAGAACCTTGGGACTACCTTTACATTTAATGTCCCAGGCCGGCAGCGCTGCCCACATGCTTATGTGGAGGATGAGCGCAAACTGCAGAACAGACACCGCCAGCCTGTGTACTACAAAACCCGAGGAAATGTGACGACTCAACGAGTTCATGGCTAAAAATTTGTTCTTGCTCATTACTCTCACATCTGTTAGGTTTGGTCCTCTGTCACCAGCTTGTAACTCTCCTGTTAGCCACAAGATGACACTGTTTGCATAGAAAATGCTTCAGCAGAGGCTGCATCTCTAAATTAGCTGTTTCCTAGAGATCTTGGATTGGGATGAATAAAGAGGCGTTGGAACCGTTCTATACAGACACTCACTGACTCTGAATGCATAGGGATGACTTTCCTTTTTGTTCCTGTAAAGCTCTACTCTTGAGAACATTGAGAGTGAGAGATGGGTGAAGAGATGCTTTCTGATAAAATATCAACCCAATCGACAGAATGACCTAACTCATAGTTATTCTTCATAGAGCAGGGGTTCCTCAGCTTTGGCTGCACATCAGAACCACGTGAAACTTCCAAAATCTAGATGCCCAGGTTTTCTACCAAGCAGTAAAGTCGGAATTTCTGGGGGTGGAACCCAGGCATGATTTTTTTGTTTGTGCAACCGTGGAGTAGATTCCGATGTTGAGAATCCATATTCTCAAGCTTGAGCCAAGGTTGAGAATCATAATCCTATAAACTCTGTCACACAGAAACCACTAACTAGCCCCTAAGAAAAGGATACCAACTTTCCTTGTCCCTTAATTAAATTATCTTAATCCTACTCTAGTTGTTTCCTGACATTTAAATTTTAGCCAATAATCTGGGGAAAGGAGCCAGGAAAAAAGGAGCACAGCAAATCTCTGAAAGCAGCTCAGGTATCATAAGCACCAGAACTATGTTAATATTTTCGTGGAGGACTTTTTACGTGTATGTAGAGGTAGAGAAAGAAGGCCAAAGTCTAATTTAAGACATAAGGAAGTCTCAGAAATACAAGAGGCATAGGAAGAGGTGGGACAGATGTCCTTAAAAAAATGCTCGCCCAAATGTCTGATAACCTTTACTTTCCTGTCTTCCCTTAAATCTAACCTAGGTTCTCAACCCCTAGCTGCACTTTACAATCACCTGGGGAGCCTTACAAATACAGATACCTGAAGTTCACCAGTGGACTTTGATTCAGTAGGTCAGGAGGGACTGAACACAGGTTTTTTTTGTTTTGTTTTGTTTTTAAAGCTCCCAGGGTGATTCTAACCTGAAGCCAGTTCGAGAACCACTGACCTAACCAAATCAGCTACTGCTCAGACTGCATGATATATCCCACGTCATTAGGGGATTCTGATTTAAAATAATGCTTGGTAAAACCTGGTTTCATGAGCAAATGTAATCTAAGTTCAAACCCATCCTTACAGTGTTCTATCCCGTTCCATTTTATGACTCTGTGTGCGCGAGGGCAGGAAGATGGATGATCAGAGTCATTACTGTACCTGTCACTTTTACTAGCTGCGTTATGCTCATCTTCATTTATCCTAGACTCCCGAGAAAAGACTGGTTATGTCAATTACATATTATTTCCAAGGGACCTCCTGCAGGGAAAATCTACAGGTCTTCCAGACCCTGCATGATGAGTGTATCTTTTCCAGCTCCTCGAGGCTTTCAACATTAACAATTCAGGCTCTTTCTTCGGCAAATGAATACGGTGACTCTGCTTAGTGAAGGGCACTGGACAGCACCGTCTTTGAATCTACTGTCCTTAATGAAGTCACGAAGCCTCTCCACGCTCCAGGAACACAATTCCCTCCACAGTGGCACGGTGTGGTTCCAGTCCAAGAAAAGGGCTGTCTCATCAACTTGCATCCTGCCCATTTTGGCTTCTGAGCCTAATTAACTTTATACGGGCAGTCAGAACAATGCTAACACACAGGGCACTGGAAGAGCTGTATGCCAGGGTCGTGTTGTTCTCACACCCCGTGTTAGTTACCCTCTGCCACATCCCCTCCCAAACGCACTCTCTGTCCTGCCATTGCCAGTGGTAAGGAGGCTCCTCTGCTCTCTGGCTTCCCATTGGGTTTGGCCAGAGGAGGTACAGGCAGAGGTCAAAGGGTGGGAGAGAGACATTAGGGTATTCCTCCTCTCTCTCGGGTCCTGCAACAACTGCTCAGGGCTGCACCACTGCTCAGCTGTGGGACCCCCTCCTGTGGGATCCCTTCCTGTGGGACCCCTTCCTGTGGAGTGCTCACACCTGTGCAAGCCCTCCTCCTGTGGGAGCCCCCACCCCAGCTCTCAGCAGTTTCCAGTAACCCTTGTGCCTTCCCTGACCCTTGGGCACTGGGGTGGTGACCAGTCCTGCCAGTGCCAGCCCGCCCCTGGGAAAGATCCTTGCTAAGCGGATTCTCTTCAGAATCCCAGCTGAACGTGCCTTTCGTTTCCTGCTGGGGCCCTGACTGCTGGCCCTCATGCCTTCTACATTAAATGTTGTCTGAATTCATATTTTACTTTCTGGTGATTCACATAGGAGTCATGTAGGTATAATTTTTAAGCCTCAAAGATCTTAACTCTGAGATAACTTCTAAGTAGCAGTTTGCTTTAAGGCATCTTTTCCTATCTGAGCCTCCTAGATATCTTTCAAATACTCTTTCTATTACTGAGCCAGAGCCTCCGTTTCTTTTCTATAAAACAAAGGGTTGCACAAGATGGTCTCCAAGATCCCCCTTGCCCTCCGGCCTCTGGTTCCTGTGCTGCTGCAATTAGTCCATGGCCAGATCAGCCCAGGGGAGGACGGAGTGGCACAGAGAGAAGGGGCAGGAGTGACTGATACGACCTCTGGGCGGATTTCGGATACACTGTTCCTTAGGGTGGATTTGAAGCAGTTACATTTGCACAGTTATCCACCCTTTGTTCCTTCAACAAGTGCTGACTTTACTGGGTGAGCCCCCTTCATGAGCTGGGCTTTAGGATTGGGAGGAGCTGAGGGGTAGCCTCTGCTTCAAATGGATCAGCCTCCAGGGGAGGACAGAGGCAGCCAGACCAGACTGTCAAACCTCGGCCTGCATCGGAACCACCTGAGGTTTGTCAACACGCGGATTGGCAGGGGCCACCCCGGAATTCCCAATCTTGCGGTTCTGGTATGGGGGTGGGACGATGCAGTTTTAATCAGCCTCCCGGTGATGCCTATGCTGCTGGTCTCAGAGGGCCACCCTTTGAGGATCACTGATCTAAACAGTTACGAGGACACCGCATGCTAAACTGTCACAAAGATCACGTGCAGAATGCGGAGGTCGTGAGCCGGGGAGGGTGGGTCCCTGCGGGTTTTGCTAGAGAGCTGGCTGTGCTGGACGCCAAAGAGTGGGCAGAACCTGCAGATCACAGTGGAGAGGCATCTGGGGCGGCGGGAGAGGAGCAGGAAAGGGGCACTTCCCCTGCTCTCGAGTGCCCCTGGACACCTCCAGGCCTCCCTCTACCCCGCACTGCTGTGGCTCTCGCTTCCACGCCTGCTGCACCTGTCCCCTTGTGCTCTCACCTGCTGCCTGGGCTTCTCCTGCCCACACCCACCTGGCCCTCCCGCATGACACCCCTCAGCCAACAGGGGACAGATGGGGACAGGAGTTCACCCCCACTCCAGTTCCTCTTAGGAGCAATTCTACACGGCTCCTCAGACGGTGACCAACTCACTGACGCGCATTCATGCCAGCCTCTCTCCTCACCTGTTTCACCCTCCCTGGCCTCTCTCTCCTGCCCCTGGAATGCCTTTTCAAATAAGCCATCTGTGCCAAGCCCTTGTCTCAGGTTCTGCTTTCCAGGGGGCCCAGGCTCAGGCAGGCTGCAAATGTCATGCTGAGGAATGTGAACGTTGTCCTGTAGACAAAGCAAACCAGAGCTTGTCGAAGATTAAAACAATAATAGCCTCAGCACTCTGATGACCACACAGTCTATGTCATGCTGAGGAATGTGAACGTTGTCCTGTAGACAAAGCAAACCAGAGCTTGTCGAAGACTAAAACAATAATAGCCTCAGCACTCTGATGACCACACAGTCCCCCAGGGGGAACCACACTCAGGATGGGCTCAGCCTTCTACTGAGGCTTCTTGGTCAGCCAGGGCTGGATATCTCCGCCTTGGCATGGCCATCGCTTCCGTGCAAGGGCAGTGTAGGAAAATGTGCTACTATTACTAGGCAAAGGTACCCGGGCTGGCCAGCTGGGTCACATGGAGGGAACAGCAAAGTAAACAGTGATGTAAAGATGGGTAGCTGGAAAGGAAGAAAATAATTATTTCAAAAAGAAAATAAAGGTGGGTGGGAGGGAAGAGGCCATTCCTCTCCAAAACAGCTCATGCGAGAAGGAGGACATCCCAATGAGGCTGGAAGACTTTCAGTACAGAAAAGGTAACACTCCCTGGTTTTACAGCAGGAAAGTGGAAACTAAGGAGGACTTCACTGCCTGCAATAAGGAAGCAAGAAGCGTCTGGGAGTTGGTCCACAGTGGCTTGAGGAAGGAGGTGTGGGTGGGGGTGGGAGCATGGAAAATGGGACGAGGGCTGGGGAGGGTCCCCAGTTGAGGAGTCTGTGGGTAGGTGGGGGGCGATGGCAGAAAGGAAGCAACAACCAACACGTTTCTGGGGACAGTCGTGTCCTACTGTATTTGGTGATTTTTGCCCTGTGCTATAATTACCCTCTTCTAGACCCCAACCTTTAGTAGAAGTCTGCTAAACAGACTCTTTGTGAACGATCCAGGGAGAAATGAAAGAAAAAGGGTGCTGTCAGCATGGGGAAGGGACCAGAGAGAGGGATGGGAAAACACCCGGATCCAGAGCTGGAACTGCTGCGTGCGTGTGTGTGTGGGTGTGTGAGATACTCTGAGTACAGAAAATGTTTTACCTCAGGGTTTGCTTTAACAATACGTGAATTTAAGACATAAATTCTTTTTCTTATTTAATTTTTTGAATAGGATACTGCATTTATCATGGTTCAGAATTCAACGAGTATGAAAGAGTAGCTGGGAAAATCTTCCCACACTTGCCCATCCCTCTTTCCCTCCCCAGAGGAAACCAATAACATTAGCTCTTGTGATTTATAATTTGCAAGAAAAAAAATACGTAAAATCAGTTTTTTTTCTAATTTACACAAATGATATCATACTATAAAACTATATTGCAAGTTGCTTTTTTCATATGATTCCAGGTGATCTTTCCACATCAGCACATGCAAGCATTCTTATTCTTTTACCAGGGTTGCATAATATTCCTTTACATTGATGTGCCATAATTCATGTAATCAGTCCTGAGTTGATGGACATTTAGGTTGTTTTCTAAGTGTTGCTGGTATAAAAAATAGTGAAATGAACAAACTGGTAAGATATAATAAACTCTTAAATGTGCTTTTATTATATCAAGGGTACAGATGATTTTTCCCCAGTAAAATATAAATGCAATTTAATATAATAAACCAGACTTATTTAATAAAAATTTGCTGTTGAAAACTTTATTGGCACATATATTTGATTCAGTAGAGTATATTTGCATGGAAGTTTAGTTATTAGAGCTAGTAACAGAATATTTTCAAAAACAGATCATGTAAATGTTGTGTGATTTTTAGCATCAATTGATGTCGAATGGCCAAAACCCAGAGTGTTTACTTAAAGCGATAAGGGCAGGAAGGACAGAGTGAGGCCCAGCTGCTCTGTGGATGTAAGAAGCTCTGAACTTGAAATTAGGAAGCCTGGGTTTGATTCTTAGCCCTGCGCTGTGAACTTTTCTATAAAATGGCTATAATGATTGCTGCCCTATGGACTTGGCAAAGTCATTCCAAGGATAAAATGGGAAATTACTTCACATATGTGAAATCTGTTTATGAACTATACATGTTTGACCAATGTTAAATCTGTTGTTAATCTTACTTGCTTGTGGTGCCATTGTTTAAGGTCAGTAGAAAACCACCTATGGAATAAATCCATCTGTGGTATAAATACATTTCATAAAAGAAATTACACTGGACATGACCATTTTAATTAAATGCACCAAATGGTGGCCCTTATATATCATACTGTTTTTAAAACCAATTAATCAGAAACAGGTCACTGTTAGCTAACAACCACAACTTATTATTATTATTATTATTTTTGCATGCTCCCCATCTCTCCACCTCATCTACAATTCTTAAAATCAAGTTCACTGCTAACAACCTTGACAGGAGATAAATCTGAAAACCACTCAAATCTGGTAGAGTAGGTAATCTCTTTTTGCCAATTAACACTGCTAATACTCTCAGATTCACAGGTCGCAGTCTCTGGCTTCTTTTGGAAATGATCAATAAAACAAATGGGCAAACAAAATTTAAGTGTGCTAGAAATTGAAATGCTGGTAGGTCTGGATTTGAGAAACATCAGGAAATCTACTTATTTGTCACTC
>NW_007733502.1:91620-109865 GCF_000696425.1 Galeopterus variegatus
AATTGAAATGCTGGTAGGTCTGGATTTGAGAAACATCAGGAAATCTACTTATTTGTCACTCATTAAAACAAGACGCGCCATTACCAAAGCAGACGGGCACCCCAGGCTCTCAGTCGCTTCATTCAAGTTTCCTCCCGCTCTTTGCCACTCACTGCCTCCATGGCAACAGTCCACTGACCTGCCCTTAAGGGAAACAGCATCTCTGGCAAGGCTGAGACTTTTAATAATTCCACTTGTCAATTGAAGTCAGAGAGAAATGGATGGATTTGTACCAAGTTACTTAACAAACCTGCTAACAAAATCAGTGGCCCCCAGCAAGTGACCAGACCCATTGTCCAGAGTGTCCCTTGGGAAAAGCAAACATCACATCATTAGTGTCCAGCGAAATCTGCACCACTGACACCTGTCCATCAAACTCTTCACTGAGTTTAGATTCTGTCCTTCAATATTTACTTTATTTACCTGCTCCAAAAAAGGTAGCAATGTCCTGGATGGCCCATTCAAACTGATTATTGATCTGATTATTAATTTCCTCCAAAATTTATTTTTAATAAATAAATACAAAACTATCAGCAGGAAAGGACATATTTTGTTGCACAATTTTCCTGATAGGAATATCATCCAGACATACCAGTTTCTACTGACCAAGCTTCCTCTTGGGGGAGGACAAGGATCTAGATCTATCAGGTGCAATACCCAGGATCTAAACTCTCATCCCTAACACAGAAGAGACTCTCTTTCTACTCACCTCTTTTCCTTGAAATGTTCTATTGTGGAGCCTACAGTTTGTAACAGATTGCTTTTTTGGTGGCTTTGCTCTCTGATTCAGAAATATAAACACCGCTTCAGAGATTTATTTTACAATTCATCTCCTGATTTGTCATGGCCAGGAAGGTCAGCTTCCAGATATTCTATTCTAAATTACTTTTGAACAGATTTTGCAAACAGACTACGGAATGGCTTTCGTCTGGACCGGAACAAACTCTGAAAACTGGGACTCAAGTCCCCTCTCTCCTTTGTTAAAATGTAAACAATCAGAAACCCCACAATTTCCCAAATCGATTATTTGTAAAAGAACAAACAGGTGCTTTGGAGACACTGGAGTTATAGAAAGAAAATGGCAAATTATTTTTTCATGGGCCAGCTGCTCAACTGATGGGATTCTGGGGAAGGCTCTCCTAGGCTCTGAAGCTCAATTAGCAAATCAATTAAGATCATCCCCTCTCTGCCAACAGGACCACGTTGCCACCCTGTGCCCTCCTCCCCATATCAGGGCTTTCTGGTAAATCCCCATTGCCAATGCTGATGCCAAATCAGTCAACCTGAGGTTTCTGTGCTTTTCACTAACCATGGACAACAGGGGGACCAGGTCCGGTTTAATTAAGGATTAGCAACCAGCAGAAGGAGCAGTGTCGCCGTTCTGCCCTACCGATTTCTATCTGTCCAAGTCCTCCCTTGCCTTAGAAGCTGGGCTCAGCACAGACTCACTGGAAGCTGACTGGCGTGGCTGGCTGTCACCTTCAGTGGAAAACAGACAGGACCAAGCTAAGCAGATGGTCCCTAAAGGGGCACATCCCCAAAATCTGCCAGCAGACTGCGGTGGTAGCTTTCAAATAAACAGCAACTTGCTGGAGAGGAAAATCAGATCTCCCTTGCCACATCCTGCCACAGCTGCCCCAGCCTGCACACTCAGTCACTTGAGTGTTCTAGTCCTCAGAGGGGCAGCACCCTTGGTCTGGGGTGAAGGACAGCCTCCCTTTCTAGGCTTCCCAGACAGCCATGATCACAGCTAAAGCGCCTATATCTGTCAGTATAATCTGTGAGCTAGCTAAGACCATCCTCAAGAAACAGCTGCCCTGTGGGTCATAGACAGTCACCAAATCCTAAGAGAAGCAAACGCAAATACCACACATGTGGCCAGCAGTGGGGAATGAGAGACAGAGCCAGTGATGCCTCCAATGGCAACTGAAAACATGTCTCATCATAATGCCTCATCATACAATTTAGTGCAGTTTTTTTTTTTTTAAGCTTTCAAACTCCAGATAAACTCACAAATGGTTATTTGTTGAAGTCCTGGCTCTGATCATACCAGTTTGTGCAAGTCATTGAACATTTCTGGGCTTCGGTTTCCTCATCTGTAAAACGAGGGGGTTGAACTGGAGGATTTCTAAGGTCCCCTTTTGCACTCAAATTCTGGAGTTCTTTGGGTGGGTGGGTCTCCTCTAACATTCTGGCAAATCACACATATAATTAACTGCCCGTGTATTCAACCTGGACTAAAAATGGAGGCTTCCCATCACACCCGTGGCTCACCTTTTCCACTGCCGTGTGCTCTTCGCTCGTGACGCTCGCTTTTCTCGATTCATGTTTAGACCTGCTCAGTCTTCTGGATACCTTTTCTCTGAGCAGAGTAGCATATCCAATGTGCTCATAGATGGGGTTAGTTGTCATTTTGGAAATGTATTCAGCAGCTTTTGTTTCTATGTACAGCGTTATCAAGCCATCTGTCACCAGATCATGAATCGACTCAAACCTCTTCTCGCCCACAAAGTGTTTCCCATCGTGGAAGAGCCTGTAGTTTAAGGTCTGGTTTCCAAACCTGCCCACGAGAGAATGAGAGATTACAACGTGTTAGGAATAAGAACAGCAAGGGACAATAACAGCATTTTTTGCTGTGCACAGGGCTAAGAACTTGACATATTTTTCCCCATTCAATTATCATAGAAATCCTCCTAGACAGGTACAATTATTACCCCTGTTTAACAGCAGAGGCGGTGATGAGATGGTGATACCTGCCTGAGGTTATACACCTGGAGTGAGGCAGAGGTGGGCTTTAATTCCAGGCACTCACAGAGGGTCATCTGATCCTAGAAATCACTAAGGCCATTGAGTTATCATTCTCATTTGTAAAAGTCAGGGGGCAGTGCCTGATTTACAAATATCTTACTTATAATCTTCCTTAATGGGAACTAGCCACATCCCTCCACACCCTCTCCTGCACCTCACAATTGCCTCAACAAGCGATGCTACCACAACTGGACCTTATGTCCCCTCATCGTTACATCTTTGACCAACACCAGCAGAGGCCCTGCCCCCCCCATGCCTCCCACCGCAGTTAATGCAGCAGAAGGGAAGTGGGGGAGGTGTGCTAAGCTCCCTGCTTGGACCATCATTGCCTGCATCCCAGCAACCTAACCTACAGAGTCCCTCTCTTCAGCACTGGCTCTGCCCTCTGGGCCCTGATCCTTCATCTCATGGCCCCTGCTGGGTTCTCCACTGGGACTGTCATCTCCTGCTGCTGGGGTGTTGGAAGGATAGGAAAATACTTTGCATTCCCAGAGCACTTGGTAGTTTTTGAAATACTTCCTCACAATTATAGCACTTAAGATATGTTTTAGACATATCGTAATGTAGAAAGTGGAGAGGGGGCACTGAGTGCACCTTTGCAGGCTGCCTGGGAAGTGCTGCCGCTGACTTTGTTTCTTCTATGGAGAAAGGCCTTCTCAATTCCAAAGAGTTCATAAATGAACTTTTGGAAGATAATCCGACTCTGAAATTGGATACCTTCCCCAAACCTAACAGGACGGCAGTGAGGCTTAAACAACATAAAATATTTAATTACAGAAAATGCAGTAAAGGCAGTGCCTTTCAGGTACTGTGATTTTCAACACTGTGATTTCATGGTAAAAGGCTTGAGAGAATCCTGCTCCACTGGCTCGCTGGTGTGCAGCATCATGACTGCCATCACGACGGGATCTTTGGGTCAAGGTGACCCCTGAGAGTACCTGGTGAACAAATGCAGGTCCGGCCAGGCACACACTCAGGCATGGGCAGTGAAGCAGCCCTTGCATGAGTGCTGCTGGGAACAGAGGCAGAGACCTCGCTCCCCAACCAGCTCCATGTCTCAGGCTGAAGCGGCTGCAGGAACACTAGCTTTCCAGATAATTCTGCAGTTTACTGTGTGTCCATAAACAGAGCCCCAGTGTCCACGCCTACTGATAACATCTGTGGCCCAGGAAATGTATACAGCCTCTGATGTGCTGCCAGTGCTTTGGAGACAAAGCGAAAATAAAAAGTGAGCAGCAGGGAGGGAGAAATTGTTTATGGGCACCGAGTGTCTGATTGGGATGACGAGAGAGTTCTGGAAGGGGATAGTGGAGGTGGTTGCACAAAATGGAAAAAGTACTTAATGCCACCGAATTATACACTTAAAAATGGTAAAAATGGTAAATTTTATAGTATGTGTATTTTACCAGTTTTTAAAAATGGGAAAAACAAAAGTAAAGCCACCTATAAAGCTGAAAACCGTGAATGAAACGCAGCTCACCTTAGAGCCAACGTGTAGCATCCTGGCTGCCGCTGGCTTTCTCTAAGGATGTAGGCCCCCTCCACACCCCCGAGGAGCTCATCAGCCTGCTCCCGGGAGATGATCCCGTGAAACCTGGGGGGCAAGACAAGACCCCTGACCGTCGTTGCTCTCAACAGAACACATACGAAGTGGGGAGCACAAAGAGCCAGGCCGAAAAGGAGCCCCCGCCTGGATGGAGAGGAGTGTGGCTCTCGCATGTCTGGAAGACCCACCAGCACCCCCCTCTCAGCATGCCCCCAACAGAGAATAGGCATTCAAACAGGCGGACCAAAGCGAGAACATCCAGTCCACCCGGCTTTCTGCTTGTCTTTGTTCTCAAGCAGAAAATGAAAGTCAAAACAAAAAGCCAGGTTATGCCTCCATTTTAAACAAAAGAGCAATTACCAATTTAGTGCTCAGCTCAAACACAGAGAACTATGTATTATCCTGGCTGCAAATGAACCCTTATTGATTAGCAACCTGCTTGCTTCATGTGCAGGGTAGTGGTAATTTTAGAGGCTCATTCTCTGGAAAGAAGAGCTATAATCTACATTCTTTCAGTCCCTTCAACTTGGAGAGCAATAGCTTAGGGATATGTTTGGAAAATGTACCTATTTTTCCTTTTTAAAAGATAACGTTTATCTTCCTTTTCTACCATTCTAAAAGTAACACACATGCGTCTAGAAAACATGGCATATCTGGAGAGTTGCAGGCTCAGCCGATGACCGCTTTGTCCTGGAGATGATGTCTAAGGCCAAGAGAGTGGACAGTAACTTTGGTGAAGAAGAGGGAGGAGGTGGGAGTTGGGTCAGGAACCAGCCCGCTTTCCCTGTTTCCTCCCATCATTGAAGATTTAATCAATGTTTCAGAAGAAGGTGGATGGGCTGGGTTGGGGGATGAGGCCGGTGCCCAGGGACTTCAGGCTCCTGGGACAGGGAAAAACACCTCTTTCTAGGATTACCCAATCTTGGAGCACTTTGGGGAATAAGTCAGAAATTTTCAGGACCAAGAAAAACTTTGACCTTCTTAGAAGGGAGAGAGGGGAAAGGGAAGTCAGCTAGACAAGCTTTGTTTTCTTTCATTTTCCCCAGGAATGCAAAGATTAAGTTAGAGGACAAATGTAGTGGGATAAAATATGTCCATCACAATATTTATTTCCTAATTCCCTCTATCCTTGAAACGTAGACCTTCCAAGCTGAAGCTCTGGTCCTAGGGGACGCGGGTCAGAAGCAGCTGTGGCTTTGTGTTCTGGGCTCTGCACTTAAAAGTCCGAGGCAGTGACAGCTTGGGAGAAAGGGGTATTCTGGTTACCCAAATTTTGGGCTTAACTCTCAAGAGCCAATGGCTGGAGGTCGTGGAGCAGCGCTATCTGACATGAGCGTGAATGTGCTCAGACGTAAGAGTCACTCTCCTGCCCAAAGACAGCCCAGTGTCCCTAGTTCTCATGAGGGTCATTAATCATGAAGATGAAGCTCTGATGGGTAAGGGAATATAAGAAGAAGGTTTTGGATCAGCCAGGAGAGCTGGGAACGTAGACTTGGAACAGACTTTGCCTCCCAATCCCTCCAGGCTGGATGTGGGAAGAAAAGCAATTAGGGCATCTCCTCCCCCTCAGGACTGTTCCACCTGCCCTCTGTAAGGTGTTCTGCACGTCACAGTCTTAGACTGCATTATTTTTATGGTTACACATATTTGCTTTGCAGTAGGTTCTGAGAAAGTAAAACAAAACAAGAATTGCAATTAAGAGGAAAATAGGGGGTGGATAATAATGATGGTATTGCAATTTGGCTAATATATCCAAGTCAAGAGAAATCATTGTTTTAGTTTTATAAGACTGCAAGGAAATGGGATGTCCTTCCTGAGCACTGCATTTACTGAGGGACATGAAAGTCAGGAATGATCTTTGACACCACAACTGTTTATACCGTATTGAGGTGGAAAGTGAAGTAAAAAATGCTAACAGAGAGCCTCAGTTGTGAAAAATGCTGCCTTACATTTAAAATATTTGCCAGGCACTCGGTAGCTGCTTCTGGGGAGAGAAATATGGCACGAGACACCCTCCCTCCCACATTAACAGAAACTGAGTACCTGAGTGTTCTAAAGAAAATTCAATACAAAGGAGCCTGGCTGCATTTATCCTGACTCTTAAACTCTTGCACAATGGACAAGTGATGAAGACCGTATATTAGAGAATTCTTAATTTTTAATATTGAAATGGCACACGAAGTGACTATTTATTAAATTATTAAAAAAAGAAAAGTATAATACATACTCTCTTCCATAATATTTTGGTCTGTTTTCCACCTATATTAAAAAGAAGAAAAATATTAATAATGCATTTGAATTGAAATCGGTTAGATAAAAATGCTATTCAAATAAACAGAGATAGATTCTTGGTAGTAATTTTATTACAGATTTTATTCCCCAAATCAGAGATCCATGAAGATATAGAGCTAATCAAAACATTTCACTCTCTTGAGTAAGAATGTTGGCCACATTTTTCTTATAATTAGGTTCATTCCCCACCCAAACCCAACCATTCAATAAAAGAATTTTCAAAGGAAACAGAGTGATGCTTATTTTAATATTAATGAACTTATGAAGATATTACAAAGCTTCATCCTGAAGGACAAAAGAACTCTTTCTAGCATAAATAAAATATAAGCATTTATTTAAATCTCCATTTAATTGTTTTGTTAATGTATTTATAATAAAAACAAGAAATATACATGGGTTAAAAAGTAAAACAGATTTAATTTGGTCTCTTTCCAAATAAAATCAATATCCTAACATTCTTATTTTTCAATAAATGGCTAATGAGCTGAAATTCATTTGACAGCAGAGTACAGGATATGGATGTCAAGATTTATGACTTGACTAGAAATCACAAACATTTCAGAAAATATTTTTCAATCATACCTTTAGCCTTGGGGTTATCACATCAGATTTTTATCACATATATGATAAACTACTTTCATAAGAACTTTGTTTTCTTATGATGATGGTGTTGAAGTTGGTGAGAAATTAGCATGAAATCTTACGTTCAGCTTTTGTTCTTCTAGGCCAACTCCAACAACACTCGAAATATAGCAGAGCCGCATTAGGTTATGGATTTTTATTGAAGGTTATACGTATGACAACAAGTTTATGTTTATTCATGGAGTAGAATCTGAGCCTGGCAGCTTTTCATTTACGGTCACTTCTGTCTACAGTCAAATGGGCAGTTTTCTCAGCAGGGCTCACAGATGGACATGGTGGTGGGATTTCAAGGTCCTGGGCAGTTTCCTGGCCTACCTCCACCCTCCAAAGGACACAGGGCATATGAGTGGGCAGTAGAGCATGACGGACAGGGGACTCTGAGGGGGAGCCAGGACTCTGAGAACCACACTCACAATTCTGCCGAGGACAAGCCTCGCTGGCATAAAACTAATCATCTAGACACTTCCAAATATGTGTTCACTCTTCTGTGCATTTCACACCTGAAAAGCACTCAACCAAGAGGGGCATTCATAACTCTTAATCTCAAGGTTTGAAGCCTGCTCAGTGTGAAGGAAGATTTAAATAATGTCATTAATAGAAGCACAAAGTGTGTAAAAAGGTACCTTATAATCCAATGTCCTTTCTGTAAGTGACGTGTGCCATTACTCTACATGCTGGCAAGCTTTTTAATATGAGTTGCACATTTTGTCACTTACATCATTCTGTTGGTTTTCAAAGTTCTTTCTTACTTTTATAATATGGTAGATATGTGATTGCAACACCAACGAGCCACAGAAGAACGACGGAACAAGAAAAGCCAAGGGACGTACACAATATAGAATGGCAAAATATCTCTCCATTCTTTGAGAGGCAATATTCAAAAATTTGAAATGATTCCCTATACATAATAGCAATTTTTATTTCCATTGTTTTGGCTGAGCCATAACAAATGTTTGCAAAATCTGGGTGTAGCTTCTAACCCTAGTCCCTTTCTCTATCCTCTTATTTCCCCCAAACAGAAAGGGTAGTTAATCTAATTTCCCAGATAGACAGTAGATAAAGCCTACTAACTCCCGGCATGCAGGTAAATCATTAATAAATGTTGAATTTAATTGACTCATAACAAAACAACAAATAGCTTTCAGTTCCTCAATCAATCATAAAAATACATGGCACACTTATTAGTTCAGGGCTCTGTGCTCTGTCCTCAGGTCATTGCATGTGAAGTCATGACCTTGCAGGTGAAGAGAGAAAGGTATGAGGAACTTGGGAGTTTTCTGCACCTGCAGCAGGAGGGAGACATTTCAGGAGAAATCTAACATAGGCCCCCAAACAGGGAAGCCAACATCTGTGGTGCCTGGAGGTATATCAAATAAGATCATGCCCGGAGGAGAACTTGATCCAATTGAGGGACAAATTTTCTGAATATGAAAAGCCACTAGAAAATAAAACAAGAGCATTGGATTGTGTGGGACAGACTGCACATAGAATAGGGCCATGGTATACGTCCTAAGTATTGCATGAGACATATACTAAAATATTATTCCTTGGTTATGTGAAGTTCAAATTTAACTATGCATTCTAGCTTTCTTTCTTTTTTTCTTTCTTTTTCTTTTCTTCTTCCTTTCTAAATCTGACAACCCCAGCTAGGGGGAGAAAGATGGAAGAGAACAAAGATGGTGTGCTTGGACATCTGACCACTGCTCCTACGGGTCAGGGGCTGTGTTGACAGCAATCTGATTCAGTCTCTCTTCCCTTTGTTGTCTCTGAAGCTCTTGAAGAAAATAGAGCTGACCTTGTTCATGTTCGGAAGAGAGAAATAACGGCTGGGATAAAAAAGAAAACAAAAACAAAAACCCTTTCTTTTTTCTAAACTTTTGCTCACAGTAGTCTAAACACAGTCTCCATCTCTACACTTCACTAAGCTTTAAACCAGTCAAGAGCTTAATTTTTAAGTTAAATGACCCTAGAAAAATCATAGAACATGCACAGTTTGAGTTGGATAATACTGGATCCTCAGGTCTAGACAAAACACAGTTGGCTGGGTGTCAGGGCTCCTAGGGACAAGGGACCTGCCTGGAGAGACTAGTAATATCTATGCTGTGACCCTGCAGGGCCTACAGAAGCCTGACTCATTTGCTCCCCAGGCCTGGCTCCATGTCTGTCACCAACAGGAATCAGGACTCACCCGTGAAATGTGAATTTGTTTTATTAAAGAAGCTGCAGCACTGAATTTCAGTTTCCAATTGTAAGAGATTCTTTTCAGTGAATGTGAATGAGACAGAGGACAGCTGATAAATAAAAATATCTGTGGTACCTTGAGGGATACCAAATAAGATCCTGCCCAGAAGGGAGTTCAATGCAATCGAGGGGTCGAACTCAGAGGTTAGCTCAGAAGTTCTTCTTGCATTCTCATGCAGAATTATGTTTGTTAAAATCAGGCAACTTGGTGAAAAAAATGGAGGACTAATTTAGGTGGTCACACGGATTCAGAAAGCACCAAAAAATGTAATGTATTATCACATGAATGAAGGTTGTCTCCGGAGCTTCCCTGCCACTGTGATTATCGTAGGACAGCAGCTGGATACTACTAACACACGTGAAATCTGCTGTGCCTGCTCTTGGGATTTGGCGCTTCAATTCCAAGAAGCAATATACTACCCTTTTTAAGAAAAAGAAAAAAATTTAATACTAAATGTATCCTCTAATACTGGATCCTTAGCTGATCCACCTGGTTCAGAAAGGAGTGCCTCTCCTTACAGAAGGAGACGACCAAGTCGGAGGTCACTGAGAGAGCAAACACATGCACTAGTGGATTCAGTATGTACCTGTTGTGACTGTGCAGAATGGTGGCTGATTATTTTTAAAAATATAAATGAACACTTTATTCTAAATAAGCATCATCTATAGGAGAATAGTCTCCCAGGGTGGTCAATACATGCCACTCATGTCCCTGCTGATCAGAACACTTTTGGAATTCCTCTTTCGGAACTCCCTTAAGACATACTACACTTTCTCTTGAATATCCTTATGGCTGCATTTCTCAGTGTGGTCTGGTCATTCAAAACAGAAACTTCAAGATGCTTGTTAATAAGATTACAGATTCCTGATCCCCACTTTGGACCAACTGAGCCAGAATTACTGAGGGGGTGGGGATATAATGTGTTATTGAATCAACCCCCCACCCCAGATGTTTTTTAAGCTCATACTAAAGTCAGAATCACTGGTATATAAAAATACATATTTGGTTTTTGAGAATGTGTTTGAGGGTGGATGTTGTTTCAGCAAATAAGCATAAGTTATTCAGAGCCAAGAGCAGTAAATGGGGTGAGTG
Organism: Galeopterus variegatus; assembly: GCF_000696425.1. Taxonomy (NCBI): domain Eukaryota; kingdom Metazoa; phylum Chordata; class Mammalia; order Dermoptera; family Cynocephalidae; genus Galeopterus; species Galeopterus variegatus. The sequence continues at coordinate 102,282 of NW_007733502.1, forward strand.
ATCAAACTAGGAAATACATTTGAGACCCAAATGAGACATAATCATAAGATAAAATTTTCACTGTGACTTACTCTGAAGGTATTTTAGAAGAGACATTCCCAACATGCTCTGAGCATTAGAAACTTGGCAGAAATAAAAGCAGAGCTTCCCAAGATGACTGATGGAAAAAGACCATGCTCATGTAATATATGTGTTAAAACAAAATCTATTCCATGACTTCATAGTCACACCTTAAATATAATTAAATTGCCGGCACTGTGACTACTGAAGACGGTTTTGGTCCTGTCTCATCCTGTCCACACACTGTGTCCCATGTATGTGAAGCCAAGGGAGAGGACGGCTTCCGGCCTACTGGCCCCTTCACGCCATGTTCCTCCTCTGTGCCAATCTAACCCAATTACCTGCAGTTCCATAAGTGCACTCCCTCCAATATGCCCACCATTTTTTATATATTCTTATTTTAAGGTACTTAATCCTCTTTCGAAAGGAGCAGATCACATGACGGTTGAAAGGGTGGGTTCTGGACTCAGACCACCTAGCTTTGAGGCCAATCTGTGTGACCTTAAGCAAGTTACTGTTTCTCTGTTCCTCAGTTTCCTCATCTTTAAAATGGAAATGAAAATAAAAGTACCTGCCTCATTGGGCTGTTGTAATGCTTAGACATGTAAACATGTGTAATGTGCACACAGAGCTGTTCAATGAATAGAGTTGTTTTTACTGGTACCCAGAGAAGTCCTCCTCTGTATAAAAGGAAGAATTAGGCCCATTCTCTGCTGTGTTCTTGCTCCCTTTCACATCTCCATTAGAAAACTTATCTCACTGTATTTTAAATATTTACTTGCTGGTTTCTTCTCTAACTACTCTGTGAGTTTTTTATTTTTATTTTTCCTTTTTGTCTTTTTTCGTGTCCGGCAAGGATCGCAACCCTCAGTGTCACGCCCGTACCGGACCAGGACCGGCAACGGGATCGCAACCCTCGGTGTCGCGCCCGCACCTCGCTCAGCCAGTGAGCGGGAACCGGTCTGTATGTGGGATCCGAACCCTCGGCGGGAGCACTGCCGCACTCCCAAGCGGCACACTGTAGCAGTGCGCCACTGGGCCGGCCCTCTGTGAGTTTTTTGAAGTGGTGATTTTCTACTCATCATCACTGTATCCCAGGATTTCTCCTGATGTCTGGCACAGAGTAAATGCAGGCACCCCTGTTATTTGTATCTAATCCGTTCCTTAAAAATACATTGGGCAGCAAAGTTTCAAATGATGAAAGCCTATAGTCTATTACTTTAGATGGAAAAAAATAATAATTCATTTCTAGAGCATCCAAAAATATCAATTTTTCAAACATTACAAAAATGTCCCTAAATAACTGTGAATCTAATAAGAATTTTTGTGTAACATAAAACATTTAAAAACCAATTATCTAATGTTTAACACTTAATGAAATAGTGAGTAGGTATGTTTGTGTGCAGTCTACAACCGAATAGAATAGGAATCTCCTTCTACTTTGAGCATGTACTATAAAAAAATAAACAATGAAATAATTTTGCCAAAGATTTGAAAGTTACTATGTAATTGTACCTGAGTTGATGGTACTAACAGGTGCCTGGCCTAAACAAATTCCAAAGGGCTAACCCCTAAGGAAAACGGTAGGGCAATTACAGGTGTAATGTGCAATATGTTTAAGCAGGGGCAGATCAGGAGAACACTGAGGTATGAGAGAAGCCCACCCCCCATCTTTGGGAACCTTGCTACTCAAGGTGTGATGTGGGAAACACCAGTATCGGTGCAACCTTGGAGCTTGCTAGAAATGCAGAATCTGCATTTCAAAGGGGAGTCATATACACATCGAAGTCTGAGAAGCTGTCATGCATGTGAGAACTTGTTATAGCAGGTTTCTAATTGGGAAAGAATTTTGGCTAAAAGTTTTAGCAAGTCATTATAACAAATATGCAGATAGTGAGTGTTCAGAGAACAGAGGGTGCCTGTACTCCAGAAATGTTCGTAGAATGAGACAAAGAACATGGATGTAGATCTTGCCAGTCAATCCAGTTACTACGTGACTCTGAGTAGGTTATTAAAGTTTGCACGTCATTTTCCCCAATTTTCAATAAAACTGGACTTATAAAAATGTGCTATTTTAACAAGGCTCTTCCAAAGATTAGATGAGATGCTGCATGTAAAAAACTGCAAGACTTGGAACATGGTGGAAATAGTTCAACATTTATTAAGTGGCTACTGTGCCAGGAACTGTCCTGAGGTTTTCACGTGTATGATCTCACGTAAGTCTGCAAACAACACTATGATGCTATTATTTTACAGAGAGGCATGAAATGACCAGCCTCAGCTCACAGAGCTCATAAGTGGCTGCGCCTGGACTGGGACACACCTATAACTTCTGTGCCTCAGTTTCTCCACTAGATCCAATCCACGTGGGTGCCTTTGCCGGCTCGTAAAATTCTACAGTTCGGCTAAATATTAGATTATTTGAATGATTTTTCTTTGCCGGGACTGAACACCTTAAATTTTTCTTGGAATGAACTGAATTCCGTCAATGAATTAGCAAATGAGAACTTTGGATAAATTTGCCTAGATAAAGTGATATTTTGGGTCCTTCAAATATTTCCTTGTGATTCAGAATTATAGTATTCCCAAACTACCTGATTTATTTTCCAATTTATTGTTCTAATTTTAAAGAAGCATTCTCAGCATTTTGCAAAGCTTGAAAGAACTGCAGGGTGACAGCTGCATAGTGAGAGACAGGAAGCATAATCCTTAAATGAGTTTGCTTTATAGTCAGATTACCATTGCCTAGATAAACACAAGTTCTTTTATATTCAACACAAAAACATTCAAAGAATATTGTGAGTCCTCTGTAAACAAGGTTTCCAATTATTGAAAAAACAAAGCTTTTATAATCCTTCAGCAGCTGGTATATGTTAAGTTTTTACTTAATAGAAATAATTAAAAAACCAAATTTAGCAACCTCCTACACAGGGCAGCTAGACTGCTGGATTTTCTGAGATATGGATCAAGTAGGGGAGAAAAAGGCTTTTGATGGGGGGATTTGTACTGGGGATATCGGGGCAATTCATCCACAGAAAATAAATATAGATAATTCCTTTTTAATTGGAAATCAAAGATCGCTATTGAAAGGGAGAGAAAGAAAATGCAAGTACTGAAATTTATACTCTCGTAGTCAAAGTGCATAGTATGGAATGAAAATTGAGCAAACTTTAAAATCTTCTGTTTCTTTTAATCTAGAATCGAAGGTCATATTTTTCCTTATGGTATCACTTTAATGCTTCTGGAATTTTGACAGGGCACTGATGAGGTGAATTCCTTCCTGTCTTGATTAGAATCTATTATAAAAATCTACAGCTCAGTCTTCCTGTAATAAACTGCCTTAAAAGGTTACCAGTGGCTTTGCTAACTTCTTTAAGTGCACACTAGTTGGGCACTTTAGTAACCTGATCTAGACATCCCGTTAACATCAAGAGGCACACAAATATGTCAGGTTAGGTGTGTGCAGAAGCAAAGCAGTTCCCAATCATTTGGTTTTTTTATGCCTTCACTTTTTTTTTTCTTTCCAGAATGTTCCAGGAATTATGATTTTAAAAGCAGCGATAACATTAGAGCAAATAAAAAGAAAGACTGTTCTTTAGCCCACTAATTCTCAATTGGGAGGGAAGGTAATTTTGCCCCCTAGAAGATAGTTTTGATTGTCGTGGCTGGGGTGGGTAGGGGAGGGGGCTACTGGCATCTAGTGGGCAGAGCCCAGTGATGTTGATAAACATCCTGCAATGCACAGGACAACCCCCTGCAACAAAGAATTATCCCACCCAAAATGTCAACAGTACCGAGGTTGAGAAACTCTGCTTCAAATTGAAAGAAATTTGAATTCTTGAGTATTTCCAAGGAAGGTTATTTTAAAAAAAAATTTAACCATAATGAAATAAGCAACAATACTTTAAAAACAAAATAAAATGAAGTAAAAAAAAAAGGTAACAGGAAATATTTGGTTTCAATAATACTGTTAATTTATAATATATTTAAAATTTAAGATAATATGGTACCGGTGCAATACCTCCAACTACTCAAGGAAGTAGATTAAATGAATACAAAATGGAACAGATTACAATATCAATAAGATTGATAAGGGAACACCCTCCCTTCTTGGAAAAAAATTTAAACAATGTAAACTATAAAAAATATTAAAGAAAAAAATTTAGGTTATTTCTTGGGAGTAGTCAGCCACCAGTGAACTAATGTTTAAATACTCTTCTGCTCTGGGACTGCACACCTTACGGCACACTGCTTTGAAACTTTGCCCTGATCACTGGGTTGGAAATGAGACTTCTACCACTCACAGCGTCCCCAGGTCACAGAAGACACTTCAGAATCAAGCAGCTGAAGCACTGTCTGAATGGCTGTCTAGGAATGGACCTCAAGGACGTCCTGATTTCCAAGGTTTCATTATATAAGCTGTATTCACTATAAAAAATAAGCATCATAAGAGAGGAAGTTGAATTGCCCAAATTACTTCTGTTTAGATTTGAAAAGTAATGGAAGGGCAACTACACCCAGACACACACTCATGCAAATACCCACACCTCCCACACTCAGCCCTTTGTTCCTGGTTCTGACTTCTCTGGTTCAGACCTACTGACTCTGACCCAGAACTCCCTAAGCTCAGGTCTATGAGGAGCAGGGGAGAAACCAACACATCACTAATGCCTTCAGGGTGTGTGCTTCAGGTCTCCCAGAAGCCAGTCACATAGCAACTGTCCTTCCCATTTTGCACATGGGAAGAGGAGGGCCCGTAAGGTTACATTACTTGAAGATCACACAGAGGCATAGAGCTGAGATCCAAGGTCTGAATGACACCAAAGCCCATAATCTTCTCCGACACCAAGAAGAAGGGAAATTGTCCAAGGACAACAGAGAGTACAGGAGGATCTATTCATCACATCTGATGGCTCAGCCTCCCTACTCCTCGTCCCCGTGAATGGGATCACCCAAGCCATCACCCACCCGGTGTCCAAGCTACAGACTGTCATCCTTCTTCCCAACCCCACTTGCAATCTGTCACTAAATCTTGTTCATTGTATGTAATTCCTTAAACATTCTTGAAATGGTCTTTTTCTCCCCATGTCTACCATACTATCTATTCACCTAGACCATTGAAATCATCTTTTTACTGGTCTCCCTGCCCATACCTTTATCGCCCTCCAATCTATTTTTCACACTGGGGTCAGAAAATGCAAATCTCATCACACTGCTCTCTGCTCAGAAGTCTTCACTGGTCCCCCACTGCCACACAGTCAAACCTATACAACTCAGTGGGACCTTCCCAGACTGCCCTACCTAAAACCAGCACCTCCTCTCCCTGGCATATCTCATCCCTCTTTTCTAGCTTTTTTTCCCCCAGGACTTTTATCAGCATCTGAGATACTATATATTTTACTTGTATTATGACAGTTCATTTTATGTGTCACTTTGACTGGGCCACCGATGCCCAGATATCTGATTAAATATTATTTCTGGTTGTATCTGTGAGGGTGTTCTGGAAGAGATTAGCATTTGAATCAGCAGACTGAGTAAAGTAGATGGTCCTTTCCAGTGAGGGTGGGCATCACCCAGTCCGTTGAGAGCCTAAATAGAACAAAATGGCAGAGGAAGGTGGGATTTGTGTTCCCTCTGGCTGACAGCTTGAGCAGGGGTATTTATCTTCTCCTGACCTTGGTGCTCCTGGTTCTCAGGCCTTCCAACCTGGACTGGAATCAACATCATTGGCTCTCTGGCTCCCACGCCTTCAACCTGGCTTTCCTTCATCTCCAGCTTGCAGATGGCAGATCATGGGACTTAGCCTCCATAACCCCATGAGCCAAAGCCTTATAATAAATCTCTTTACATATATATATTATATATGTGTATCTCCTATTGATTCTGTTTCTCTGGATAACCCTGACTAATATGTGTTGTTTGTCACCAATCTCTTCTATTCAAATGGAAACTACACAAAGGCAGGGATTTTTGTGTTTTGCTTACTGCTGTATCTCCAGAGTCTAGAACAGTGCTGGCACTTCGTAGATGCTTAGTACATCTTTCGTGAATGAATACATGAATGGCATACAGAATCTTCCTAGGATAGCCCTTGTTCTGTCCAGAATATGTCCTTGCTGACACTCGAGCCCTTGTCCCTCCACATCCGCATTCCCCAGTTCTTTGTGTTCCTACTATATAACTCCTTGTAGTTACTGAAACACACACCGATCAGTCATACATTTAGGCCATTCTCTGGTCAGGTTGTGTCCTCTGCCTGGAATTCTAATACTTGTTCTCCAGTTCCTCTATGCCTTAACGTGGCAAAATCTCACTGATTTAAAAAATAAGAATTGAAACGCTGTTATCTTGGGGAAGTCCTTCCTGGCTGCCACAAGCTGGCTAAGGTATTGTTTCCTATCCTCCCTCTGAATTTAGGGCATGACAATCTTCCTGGGGTTGGGATTGTTGGCCTTTATGAGCCCTAGAGGAAATCTCCTCAGGGAAGGGCTCCTGTTTTTCCATCTCTATTGCTCCAGCACCTGACAGCATATCTTTCACAGAGCTCCGCTTCATGGAAATAACAGATTGATTGAAAGACAGTTTACTTAATGCTCCTAGATCCCTTTGTGGAGCTCACTAAAATTTCAAAGGGAGTCTGCAGGGAAGGTTGGCAGTAATGGAAGTTCACGCCTTGACGCTTTATGCTTCTAAGCCACAGGACTAAACTTGCTCCCCTCCCGGCTTTCTGAATCTCCAGAGTGAAGACTGAAGACCACAGAGAACAACCATGACTTGGAGCCAGTGATTCTGCTAGTCAGGGTCCCACATTCCCTAGACAAGGGGTGAACGTGTCAACCAACGTAGGCCACTCAGACGCTCTGTTCCTGGAATTTGGAACTTGAGTAGGAACCACTAAAGGAACTTGTTAGAGTTTTCTCACATGCATGGCACAGCCTGACAACAATAACAAAAATAATCATTAATAGTTATTCAGAACTTACTAGGTGCCAGGCATTGCTCTAAATTCTTTCTTTATATATATATATATATATATATATATATAAAATCACATTCACTCCTCACAATCACCCAAGAGATAAGAAGTATTATACCCATTTCTCAAGGGTATATTGAGGCACAGAGAAGCATTGTAAAGGCAGGCTGGCCTACCCATCACCTTCTATTGCCCTGATATACATCAGTCCTTCTTCACATCCTCCCCAAAGCCCTTTGATCAGCTTTTCTTTCCACTCAGGGAATTTCCTCATATCCTTCCAATCACTCTGGAAGGACTTTTTTTTTTTTTTTTTTTTTTCTAAATGTAGCCAGAATTGGCTTTTTGTTGCTCATAACAGAATCCTATGTGATATTCCCATTAAATCTAAATCTCCAGGGCTGGAGCCAGTGGGTCTGTAAGGTCTGCCAAACTCCCCAGTGATTCTGATACAGAACTGGGAACTATGACTTTGGACAGCAGTTTCAAACCCTGAGTGAATGAACATCTTCCTAGAAGCTTGGGACACCTTTCCAGAACCTCTGTGT
>NW_007733503.1:0-15444 GCF_000696425.1 Galeopterus variegatus
GCCATTACACTTATAAAATCAGAAGTACCAAAGCTGTGTCTACATAAAGTGAGAAGAAGAATTGACACTATTATCTGGAATTCTTTTATGCCATTTATTAATATCTTCTTATTCCTATAATTTATCAAATTCAATAAATATTTATAGAACACTTTGACACTAGGGATATAGCAGTGGATAAAAGAGACACTAGTCTTTGCCATCATGAATCTTAAATTTTAATTGAGGTCTTAAATTTCCGTTTAAATATAATAATTTTTAAGTTAAAAATAGATTAAAATTTTTTAAAAAGCAAACAAATTTCATTCATATGCATATCTACATAAATATAATTCTGACAGTAGCCAATGTTATGCAGAAAATTAAAACAAGATGATACTTTAAGAATGAATGGGTAATTATGTTGTTCTGTACCAACTGGAAAGACCTCTTTTAGCAACATCTTTATTTAAATATAATAATTTTTAAGTTAAAAATAGATTAAAAATTTTTAAAAAGCAAACAAATTTCATTCGTATGCATATCTACATAAATATAATTCTGACAGTAGCCAATGTTATGCAGAAAATTAAAACAAGATGATACTTTAGGAATGAATGGGTAATTATGTTGTTCTGTACCAACTGGAAAGACCTCTTTTAGCAACATCTTTCTTTTAAAGGGTGGTGGAAACAGCAAATGATACTGTCCTGCAAAGATGTGGGAAGAAATCTTCCCAAGCAAGGAGACAACTTGTGAAAAGATGATTGAAATACGTGGTGAAGTCAATTATTGTTCAAAACTAATTATATTTTTAATATGTATTTCATATCTATACATTAAAAAAAAGAGATGACAACTTCATACACATTAGAATGACTACTAACAATGAGAGCTACCAACCCTTGCTCCTTTATTGATTGAGAACTGTGATAACAAACATAAGAGAACAGCATAAACTCCAAACCATTTTTGGCCTGATGGGGGTGTTTGTCCACTAGCCTTCACCCTACTCACAACTTTACCCTTTGAGGACACAAGGCCAAACCCCCCTTCATCTTAATGCTCAACTCTCCACCCATAAGAGAACATGAGTTGCATGTAAAATAACTGATTCTGCACCCTGTGCTCACCCCAATTGAATATGCATAGAAATAACCCAGCCACTGTTAAATATATATAAGTTCCTGTATCTAAAGACCCTTAAAACCTATAACTGCTTGGGGAACTTGGTTTTTGTGTTGTGAGACCACAATACTCCTGGCTTGTGCAACCTAATAAACTCCTTTCTTTTAAACGCTCAAACTGCCATCTTTGTGTTTCCTTCAGCGTACACAATAAACAAGGACTCGGCAGGTGCTTACCCAGGAGAACAGCAACAACAATACAGAAAATAACGTGTTGGCAAAGATGTAGAGAAATTAGAACTCTTGCGCACCTTTGGTATTGTAAATGGTGCAGCTGCTACGGAAAACAGTATGATAGTTTTGTCAAAAAATTAAAAATAAAATTATCACATGATCTACCAATTCTAATTCTGGGTTTATACCCAAAATAATTGAAAGGAGAGTCTCAAAGAGCTATTTGAACACTTGTGTTCATAGCAGCGTTATTCACAATAGCTAAAAGGTGGAAACAACACAAGTGACCATACACAGATGAATGAATAAACAAAATGTGGTGTGTGTGTGTGTGTGTGTGTGTGTGTGTGTATGTATATATGTATATATATAAAATGGGATGTTATTCAGTTTTAAAAAGCTACAAAATGAACACTGCAACATGAGTGAACCTTGAGGACTGTATGCTAAGTGAAATAAACAAGTCGCATAAGGAACAATACTGTATGATTCCACTTACATGAAGTACATAGAGTAGTAAAATTTATTTTAAAAAAGGAGAATTTATGAAAATATTATAAAAATGTTAAAAAATTTGTAAAATTCACTTAAAGAGAATTTATTTAAAAAGTAGTAAAATTTATAAAAAGAAAAAAAAGAGAATGGTGGTTGGCAGAAGCTGGGAAATGAGGGAGTACTTTTGAGGAATGTAGCACAGGATTACACATAAAATACATACAGATCAAAGGAATGGAGACTTTCGTTTTTTCTTTGTTTTTCTTAATTTTGTGCTTTTCTTAGCCTTTCTATGACGAAGGAGAAAAGAGTGATCAAATAAGGGCTGGATGGAAGATAATAAAAGTTACATCAAGATGTCAAGGTTTTCAAAAAGTAGCAAAGAACAGCACTAAGCACTTAAGTGAAGATAATGTCTAGAGGAGGAAAATGAAGATTAATGTGACTTTTCAGCTGAGGGGACTCAAGACTTCAAGAGGACTTCTCTTTTCTAAGAGCTCAGAATTGAGGCCATGCACTATTGTCAGATCTAGGATTCAGGGCTTAATTAAGAGTTAGAATCCCAGTATTTCAGCACCATTGTGAGGAGGGTATAGGTAAGCAGAATAGTGGGGCATGAATTCTGAGGATTTTTTGCAAACTGGGATAGTTTGATAATAGCTTACATTTAGTTAGAGGTAACTGATACTTCATTGATACTTCATTGAATAAATTTTACATATTCCTAATGTTGAATCAAATTTCTATGTTTTTTCTGTGCTTTTCTATTTTGATAATCTTGATTCAAATTTCTATATTTTTTTCAATAGAACAACTGTTCTCAAAATTTAAGAATATAGTCATCTAGAAAACATGTATAAATTACAGATTCTCGTCCTCTACCCCAGACAATGTTACTCTGAATCGATTTCGAAGAGCCCTACTCTATTGAAAATAGGTCATTCCATGATTTAAAACACTGTTAACAAATAGAATTGGTTAGGCAGATAGATAATGGATCAATCAAATGATCAATAGATTGGTAGATAGATAATGCTGAATTTTTCATAACCTATTTTGTTCTGATAAGAAGCAAATTACCTGTGGCATGGCTATTACTGAAGTGAACAGCAACTAGTTGCTTATGAAGAAACTTAGTTTCTTAGCTATGTAATTAGGTAGGAGTTAATTTGAATTGGAGTTAAATGCACCCCAAAATGTTTTACTGTATACAGGCTAAAATGTCAAAGATACTAAGAAGTTTTTTTAAAAAAATAAACCTTTTAAAATAATTAAGAAATAATGTTTTCTATAGTTATACTCACTGCATATTTCACATTTCCTTTTATTTTAATGTCAAATAATTTAGAAGAATGTAAGTGACGACTCTGCCTACACAGCTTCCCTTGATCTGTCTTATCTTCCCTGGAAGCATTTTGGTGAGAACATTTTCTCTACACTCCTAAATATGCAGTTTTTTCCTAACAAATTATGTTTAAATAGGACAATATTCAGCATAAAGGACATCACCTACTATATTCATATTTTTCTATGATATTGTTTTTACTTAATATTTCCTGTATATCTATCCATGTCAGTACATATAGATGCATTGTATGCACTAAAGTGGTATGATCAGAAAAGCTTTAATTCCTATTTGTGGACAAGTAGGTTATTTCTAAATTTTGCTATAGCATAAAATATTAAATTCTTATTAGTAATATTTATAATATTACTAATGGAACAAGAAATATGTTGCATATGTTAAGAATATTATATATTATAAGCCATATAAAGCAAGTTTGTGAATATATGTTGTATGTGTTCCCAAACCAGGAGGAGGTCCATCATCTGCCACACAAAATGACTAACAAGTCTCTCATGCCAAAGTGTGTAGTGAGAAAGAAATGGGTTTATTTGAGTCGCCAGTCAAGAAAATTGAGATAGCTAAAGGAACCTGAGAACCTCTAACTCCCAAATACCTGAAAATCACGAGCATTTATAGAGCAAAATTATGAGTGGGAGTTCCGGGAGTCATGTGGAAATCTGATTGGTTCAGGATGAAGTCAGCACAATTATCCCTGATATCTTGACTAATATCTTCCTGGCTCCTTCAAGTCTGGTTGGACATACTTCAAAACAGGTTTATGGATGATGGTGCACAGCAAAATGACTCAGATTGGAGTCACAGATATTGTCTTAGGCCATTCTGACAAGGAACAACGTCTTAGCTTGAGGATGTATATGATTAGTTAACTCTACTATTTTATGGCTACTCCTAGGAATCCAGCCTGTCCTGTTTGTAGATTGGAGTCACAGATATTGTCTTAGGCCATTCTGACAAGGAACAACGTCTTAGCTTGAGGATATATATGATTAGTTAACTCTACTATTTTATGGCTACTCCTAGGAATCCAGCCTGTCCTGTTTGGTCAAGCAGATTTTCTTTAGCTACCCCTACCCCACTCAGCCAAGGCCTGCTCTGGCTGGGTTTGGAGGGATAGCTTAGGGGAAATATAAGAAGGCTGCCCCAGTTCATATGGGTATATATTATATGAGGGTCCTTCAAAAGGTTAGGGTAAATTAGAATTAAAAGGTAATGTGAATCTTTTCATGAACTTGTTGAAGTAACCTCATACACACACATATATGTTTATATATACACACACAAATGTAAATGTGTGTATGTATAAATATTTATATGTATATCTATTATCATTATACCTACGTATTCCCAAAAGATTTTTATTGAGGGTATATTATGCGTCGCGTGCTGTGGAAAGAACAATGAATTGATAAAGCGACACCCAGGAGTTGACATTTTAGTGGTTTCAAAAGGCAACAGACAAATCTATGCTTAACTAGTATTCTTGGTGATAATAAGTGTTATAATTTTAAAAAAAAGTACAGTAGGAGAAAGAGAAAAATAAAGGGGTACTATTTTTAGATAAAGAGGCCAAAGATTGAATCGTATGGGTGATTTAAATATTAATAAATGCTGCCAAGTTTTTCTTAATGTTCTACTTTAATGCCTTCTCATTGTCTTTTGCATTCTTTAATATTACTATGAGGTGTTTGGATGTAAATTTCCTTCCCTATTTCCCTCCTTTCCTTCTTTCCTTTCTTTCATCCTTTCTTCCTCCCTTTCTCCTGTTCTTCCCTTCCTCTAATCCCCATAATAGTCCCTCTTTTCCGTTTTAATTATTCTTTTATTCTGGAAAATCAATGAGATAAACTAGATATAAATTTGGATTGTAAATTCATGTTTGTTGGTCTTTCTCCACAGGCATTCAGTGAGATCTGAAAGAAGATGTGCCTTGTTTGTACCACATATCCCTTTTCATTACCTGCTAGGGAAGGGTTTTTCTTGTTTGTTTGTTTTGTTTTTTTATTAGCATGGGCTGATGTGTATGCCTTTGTATGTGTGTTTTCTGGAAAATTCAAATCCCAAACCCATATGAGGGCAGGCTTGAGAGTATGGATTTTCAAAAGAAACATTTATTCCCCACTCAGAGCAAAGGCCAAAACAGATTAATTTGTCACCTTCTTTTGCTGGGATGCTTAGTTTTTCTGAACACCTTTCACTGATTTTGGAGTCTGTGCAGTATCAGAAATCCATGCCTGAATATGTTCCAACTCCCTAAATTACAGGAACCGAAAACTTATCTCTTTTCCTCATTTCTAACACAACCCTAGTTTCTTGATTGCCAAGATTAGTCCAGCCATAGTATCAGTAATGGTAGCAATTGCTTTAAACTCCCTTTTTTATTTTGGCCTTTTATTTTCATGTCAGCTCAACTGTACACTTAAGAGATGTCATATTCTATCCAGCATTTCTAGGTATTTTGTATCAGGAGGGTTTTCAGGATATTTAAACTGGTAATATTTGCCAGAAATGAAATTCTGGATACTTTTTGATATATTATAAATTTTCAAAAAAAAAGGCTTAAAGAGTGTGTAGCTATTCTCCACTATCTTCACTTATAAAATACAGTGCTATGGAATGAGAGGGTAATTTATAACAACAAGGCATTATACTGTCTATTTTATTGACAAAAAAAAGGGCAAAACTGCTAATACTGGCCTGTAAAACCAGCTGAGACACTGTTGCCCTATTTGCTGTTCTTGTCTATTTCTACTCAATTTATCACAAATTCAGGTACATCTAAGGCATTCCAAATATAGTCTTACCAGTGTTGTATCTAGGAAATCCAAAGTTGATGTGAATTCCTGATTCTGCAATCAAGGATTTACCTCTATCAGGAATATAGCAGATTTCTGAATGACACCAGCTGTTCAAATATTTCAATGTGGATCATTGTGCCAGGAAAGGGCTCAGAGAAATGTAGCCTCTCTCTCTGTGACAGTATCTCTAAAAAATCAGTCATAACTAAATCGAATATTTCAAAATGTAATTCTCATTTTATCAATCATGTGTTTTAAATCCTCCAATGTCTTTACATTGCAATTAGAATAAATCCCTGATTTCTCAGATGGTCTAAGCCTTGTCTGCCTCTGAGCTCCCAAATTATCACTCTATGCCTCACTTAGTAGTCTCCAGCCACACTGAAAACACATCAGGGACTTTGCCCTTGTAGTTCTGTTTTTGTGGAAGAAAACTTCAGATCTTCATATGGCTATTCTGCTCTCATCACTAAGTTTAAAGTTCCTTCTCCATTTCCAAATTTCCCTCTAAGATCCTGCTATCTAAAATAAAGATAGCATATTCTCAGCTTCACTGGTAGGTTTGGGTGGGTTTTGTTATTTATTTATATGCTAACAAACTTTATAATGATTGTCTTTATAGGATATAAGTTCTGTAAGGTCGGGAATTTGTCTTCTTCTTTTTTTTTTTTTTTAAGCTCTGTATTTTCAGTTCCTAAAATGCTATTTATCACATGGCAGATGGGCAATAAATATTTGATGAATAAATAACTAAGTGGATGGCCTGGAGACATTTTCCCAAGTGTTCCTCACCCACCCTAAGTGTGAGGCCTACTAAGGCCAGAAAAGATGACTATATCCCCTGAGTGGCTTTACATTTACATCTTTTACTTACCATAAACCTTAACTTTTCATCCAAACTTTTTTTTTTTTTTTTTGGCAGCTGGCAAGTATAGGGATCTGAACCCACAGCCTTGGTGTTTGTTATAAAGCTGTTATAAACCAACTGAGCTAACAGACCAGCCCCACAAAACCTTAACTTTTAATGCAAATGTTCTATCACATAAGCCAAAGAATTTCAGGACCCATTCTACTCAAGGAAATTAACTGAAGATCTTGCAGCCATTATGACTGGAAAGGTGAATAAAATAGTCTGATTAAGATAATACGCAAATTTCCATCCATGAAATTATGCAACTGTGCCCATAAGAGACCTAGAGCCTTCAGTAAAAGCCTTGAAAGAGTATGGAGTACAGACTTGGTGTATACTATTACAAGAACTATTTGAATATGTGCCTTTGGGTAACTAAGGAAGTGACAATTGAATGGAAGTCTTCCCAGCTTGATTATGAACAAAGGTGGAAAATCAAAAGCAGAAAACTGTAGAGAGCTAATAAATAAAACAGGGAATCAAAGTATAAGAAGTCTTAAGGGAAAGCCTGGGGACTCATTGTTTTGAGAGGTCTAGAAATGTCTATACATGAGGCAGCCAGTATAACTAGATGGATGTATGGTCTGCAGCTGGCAGTATTTGTGACTGCCATGGCTTTGAATGAGCCCAATCAGAATGTTTCAACTTTGCAGCATAATAAATTGAAGAAAAAATGGAAGGAAGAGATCTGAATGGAGTCTCCTATGGCTGCTAATGTTAGTTGACATTAGGCATATCCTGTAGTCCAGTGGTTCTCAACCTGGGGCAATTACTGTCCCAAGGGGGAGAAAGTCTGGCAATGTCTAGAGACCTTTTTAGTTGTTGCAACTCAGGGGTGCTTCTGGCATCTGGAAGGTAGTGGCCAGAGATGCTGCTGAACATCCTGCATTGCACAGAACAAGACTTGTCTCCCCCATAATGAATAATTATCCAGCCTAAAATGTCAATAATGCTAAGGTTGAGAAACCCTGCCATAGGCTATGGTTGCATATTGGAGGTTTTGAGAATGAGGTGACAGACACATGGAAAATATTATTTTAGCCAAAGTTCCTTGACTGCCCATAACAGAAACCACCTTAAGCAAAATGGGTGGTTTTGTTATTAAAATAGAGGCATGTCTCATGGACCTCAAAAGCAGAAATTCAGACAAGGCTTCAGAAGAAACTGAAACCACAAAAATAGAAAGCTATCAGAAAAGTTTCCTTCTATTTTTCTCTCTGTCAATCCATCTTTAGTTCTGTTATTCTCTATAGACTTCTCTTTTATGAAAGCTGTTCCATGCAAATGTCAGAATATAATTGCCTCATACCTCCCAGAAGTACATGCTACCTTACGCTCACGTTGATAATTGTTTTACAAGGGTTCCTCAAAAAGTTTGTGGAAAAATAAAATTAAAAGGTAGTACAAATATTTCTATGAACTTTTTGAAGTACCCTCGTATATTAGTTTATTATTATTACTATACATCTCTTATTGTTATTAAGAGTAAAGATTTTCAGTGTCTAATCTGGGTCTAGACCATGACAAGTCTAGCTCCGAGTTCTTTCTCTTATTATACAGACAGGAGTTGAGAGCTCATATTTGCTCTTTCTGGCAGGGTAGGGAAACTGGAAATGAATCCTGCAAAATGGCCTTTATCAAAATGCAAATTTCTCTACCAAAAAACTTTTGCATGCATAATGTTTACTCACTTGTTTGAATTTGTTCAGTTTTCTGATATAAGCTACTTGAGAGCCAGTATATACGTGGAGAAATATTATCTTTTTTAAACATGAGCAGATACTTAGGGTAACTATGTACTAATAGGGGGAATTAACTTAAAATCCATTGACATATTTTTATACAAGTGTATAAAATGCTTACTCTCAATTTCTGAACTTATCTTACTGTAAATGAGTAAAACACTTCACTAACAGGCACCAGTCTGTGAACCACACTTTGAGAAGCACTG
This sequence comes from Galeopterus variegatus, assembly GCF_000696425.1. Lineage (NCBI taxonomy): Eukaryota > Metazoa > Chordata > Mammalia > Dermoptera > Cynocephalidae > Galeopterus > Galeopterus variegatus. Next base: position 8,861 of record NW_007733503.1, read on the forward strand.
ACGTAGTCCATCACTTTCAAAAACATAATCAATGGTATATAGTCTTTGAAATTAAGTATTTTATGGCTAAATGTTTCACTAACAGGCACCAGTCTGTGAACCACACTTTGAGAAGCACTGATGTAGTCCAGCACTTTCAAAAACATAATCAATGGTATATAGTCTTTGAAATTAAGTATTTTATGGCTAAATGAAGTTGTTAGGGTGGACCCAGGTCCAATATAACTGGTTTCTTTATAAGAGAAGGAAAATTTGGATAAAGTCAAGCACAGAGAGGAGAATGTCATGTGAAGACACATATACAGAAGGAAGATGGCCATGGAAAGATGGAGACAGAGAATGGAGTTATGCCACCGCAGCTAGGGAGCACCTGGGGCTACCAGAAGCTGAAAGAAGCAAAGGATCCTCCCCTGGGGGCTCTGGAAGGAGCATAGTATGTAAATAACTTGGTTTTAGACTAATAGCCTCCAAGACTGTGAGCAGCTAAGTTTCTGTTGTTTTAAGCAACCCATTTTGTGGTATTTTGTTACAGCAGACCTAGGAAACTAATACAATATGTTTGGAAAATCCTGCATACTATTATCCCCTAATCTCAGAGATTTCTCATACATATTAGCATATTAAGGACTACAAGACATCTCATTCTATTTAAAAAAATTAATTTGAACTCAGAATTTCTGATTTATTTCATTGTAATATACATTTTGAAATAATATCTTTTGTGTTCTAAAAAAGTAATAGTTTCTTGGATTATTTTTGAGAATTACTTACATTTCTGTTCATTTTATAAATAAACAAAATATGGGGATACTGAGATTATATTGTCAATCCAAGCTCTCACATTTAGTTCTTAACCCAGGATAGGATCCCCAGTGTTTTACTATAGCATTGCATTTACAGGGATATAGAGAAGAAAAAACAGAAAAACAACAATAACAAAACCTCATTTCTTTTGAATAAATATTAAAAGTGTGCTATTTTGAGGCACCACTGAAACACCATGTGGGCTGCACAAGTGAGTGTGCACAGGACCCAAGCCATGCCTGGGGCTGATGCAGCTACAGGTCCCACCCACACCCAAGCACCAGAGGGAGGCTCTCAGGCCCCACTGAACCACTGCACATGCTGTGCAGGTGAGTGTGCACAGGACCCATACACTGACCCAACAGGAGCCAAAGCAGCCCACTGCACACACAACTGCATCGATAAAAGAAGAGTCACCAGCAAAACCCACAAGCAGAAGGGGAAGTCTTCCCCCTCATAACCCACTCCAGAGTAATAGAAGAATTAAGTATTCTACCATACGACCAAACATCAGCATAAAAATACTAGAACTACAAATAAACAAGAAATTATGACACTACCAATATAAAAGAAGAGTCACCAGCAAAACCCACAAGCAGAAGGGGAAGTCTTCCCCCTCATAACCTACTCCAGAGTAATAGAAGAATTAAGTATTCTACCATATGACCAAACATCAGCATAAAAATACTAGAACTACAAATAAACAAGAAATTATGACACTACCAAAGGAATATGGTATTTCTCAAGTACCAAACCGTCAGAGAGCAAGAAACCCTCAAAATATCTGAAACGGAATTCCAAACACTGATTTTAAGAAAACTCCAAGAAATAAGAGAAGAATCAACTACAGAACACAATAACACAATAAATAAGAAAAACTATTTAGGATATGAAGGAGGAAACTTACAAAGAGATAAATAACTAAGAAAGAATGTAACAGAACACCTAGAAATGAAAGATTCTCTCAATGAGATAAAAAACAGAACAGAAAGCTTGAGCAGCAGGATAGAGCAAGCAGAAGAAAGATTCTCAGAACTCAAAGATGGTCTTTTTGAAGTAACCGAGGCAGACAAGAAGAAGGAAAAAATAATTTAAAAAATAAAGAAAATTTAAGAGAGCTAGCAGACAACTTCAAGCACACAAACATCTGGATCATGGGAAGAAGGGCAGAAAAAAGGAAAAAGCACTGAAACTTTATTCAAGGAAGTAATAACTGAATACTTCCCAGGTTTAGGTAGGGATTCAGAGGTTCAGATTCAGGAAGTCCAAATATCCCCAAACAGATTCAATCCAAAAGATCCACTCCAAGACATGTGATAATCAAGCTGGCAAAACTCAAAGACAAAGAGAGAATTCTAAAAGCAGTGAGGGAAAAGCTTCAAGTCACCTATAAGGGAGCCTGCATCAGACTAACAGCAGACTTCTCAACTGAACCCTTACAGGCCAGAAGAAAATGGGATGATATATTCAAAAGACTAAAAGAAACAAATTGCAAGCCAATAATCCTATATCTAGCATGGTTATCCTTCAGAAATGAAGGAGAAATAGTGTATTTCCCAGACAAACAAAAATTGTGTCATTTACTACCACATGACCAGCCCTGCAAGAAATACTGAAAAGAGTCCTGCATCTGGAATCTGAAAATGATAATCAATATCATGGATTCACAAAAAAGAGCAAAACTGGCCATTAAAACCAAAATGCAAATGAGAAAGAGAAAGAAGCTAATCAGGTCACCTGAAAAATCCAACTAAAATTAAAAATGAAAAATAAAAGGAGAAGGGACAAATGATATTTAAAACATATAAACAAAAAACAATATAATGACAAGAATAAAACAATACTTACCAATTACAATCCTAAATGTAAATGAATTAAACTCACCATTTAAAAGACACAGACTGACTGATTGGATTAAAAAGCTAGACCAAAGTATATGCTGTCTTCGGGGACAAATGATGTTTAAAACATATAAACAAAAAGCAATATAATGACAAGAATAAAACAATACTTACCAATTACAATCCTAAATGTAAATGAATTAAACTCACTATTTAAAAGACACAGACTGACTGATTGGATTAAAAAGCTAGACCAAAGTATATGCTGTCTTCAAGAGACCCACCTCACCTATAAAGACAAACACAAACTAAAAGTAAAGGAATGGCAAAAGATATACCATGCAAATGGAAACCAAAAACGAGCAGTTGTAGCTGTTCTTATATTGGATAAAATAGACATCAAACCAAAAACCATAAAAAAAAGACAAAGAAGGGCATTATGTAGTGATAAATGGATCAATCCAGTTAGAGGACGTAACAATTATAAATACATATGCACACAACAGTGGAGTGCCTAGATATATAAAGCCATAAAAAAAAAAGAATGAAATTCTGCTGTTTGCAACAACATGGATGAGTCTGGAGATAATTATATTAAGTGAAATAAGCCAGACAAAGAAAGAGAAATACCATATTTTCTCATTCATAATTGGCTGCTAGGAAGGAAGGACGGGAGGGAGGGAGGGAAGGAGGGGAGGAATGGAGGGAAGAAGGAAGGAATGAAGGAAAGAGAAAGAAAAGACTGAAACGATATGTTAAACTTTCAGAAGGAGAGAACAAACCTAAGGATTCTAGAGACAGAGGGGAGGGAGAGAGGGGGTTTGGAAAGTGATAGGTTGGGTAAAGGGCCTAAAGACATATCACGATTTGTAGCAATGAATATGCTAATATTAAATAAAAAATTTAATAAACAAAATAGGGCTATTTCACAAAACTATCTCTCATATTTATTTGAGATATACAATTGTGGATGAAAGTCTTCAAATTCTTGTTATTTTCAAACACTCCTATAATATTTAAGAGACAACGTAATATAAAATAAAGATATGGAATGAATCCCAGGTATTTTAGTTCATACATTACTATATGAATAAAATATACAACTATGGAATTACCTATGATATTTTAAGGCAGTCATTTATCCAATAACATTATTTAGCTTCAAAAGTGGTTAATGCTTTGAATCATTTTACATGTTTAATGAACCTGGATAAATAAATATTAAATAATTATTGAAAATCCATAATGTTATGCATTCTTTTAAGAGCTAAAATAACATCTAGCACAGCACTAGAGCAATTATTTTATTATTTCCCTGGACATAGAACAACGTAAGGTAATATTAATAATCAGGAAATTAATAGTAATCCACAGCATTAGGCTAGATGATTGTTAAATACATAAGTGAAATTAAAATCTGAAAGCACTATAATGCTACTTCACAAAATGACATTATGTAATACAATATCATTATAGCCAAGGGAAAACAATGCTGAAATGTTATGTTCTATTGATTTTATTCGAAAAGATCAATGTCTCTTATGACCAGAGAGCTTATGCTAATACTGAGCATCACATTTTTTTTTTTTTTTTTTTAGTTTTCATTTTTTAAGCCAACAAGCTTCCAACAGGCTTCCAACTCCTTTTTTAGGAAGTGATGACCCTTAGAGGGAATTTATACAGACTGCATTGGCTATCCAACACAGAAAAACTGCGAAGGTGATGACACTTGTGCTGAGAAACACAAAACCATTTGAATTAAAATAGAAATAAAGTGAACTTGAGTTCTACTAAGAATGGGTCCAACTCAGCTTTGATGTTGGCAAAACAACTTTGAGCTATGTCAAAGTTAATTGGGAGGAATTGTGCCCTTCCAGTACATGTTTTGTATTCTCCATTTAAGAATTTAAGGGCCCATGCTGAGTTCTAATACCCTTCCCTCGGAGCTACATTAAATTGCATGTTTTGTTTAACTTCTGACTAACAAATAATTATTGACCTACAGATTCTTTTATCTGTAGTATATAGTATATAGAGATCTGATTTCTGTGACACTAATAGAAATGCTTGCAATATAGAATTTTTAGGAAGCAGGTATCACACAATAAACACTCCATATGTATATGTTGAATAATTTTTTTAATTAAATACTGCTCTCAGATTATAGATAAGGAATTTGAGATCCAGAAAATTTTATGTAAAATGTTCCAGATCCCTTAGATCTCCATACTTTGCTCCAACATTGCTCCCACTTTGCAGTACTTCTTGAGATTAGATTAGATTTATTGGATATTCTTTAGGGTAGAGTTGCCAAAACCTCATGGTCCAGTATTGTTCAATGATAAGTTTATATCTATTCCAAAATGGGAAAAAAGCAATTTTCAACATATCTCTTTTTACTTTTTAGTAATGAAATCCCAGTTTTTATTTGGGCACTATTCCACTCATAAAGATTACATTTCTCAGTCTTTCTTACAGCTGGATGTGGTCATGTGACTAAATCCTACCCAATGATGTTATAGTAAAAGTATTACATGAGTCTTCCTATGAGAGAGAGTGCACTCTTCCCCTAATCTTTCCATAGTGTGAAATTCAGATGCAGTGCTTGGTGTTCAGGTAGTCATTTTTTGCAGTCTTAAGTAGTACTCTAATGAGAGAGCAGCAAAATAGCAGAAAACTGGCTAAGTAATGAATATGGATTCCCACCAAACCTGGAACTGTCTCCAGTCATCTTTTACATGCAATAAAAACACATTTTCATCATATAAAATCACTACTGTGTGTGTGAAAGAGAGAGAGAGACCTGTTTTTTATATGTAGCTGAATCTAATATTATCTCATTCAGCAGTGTTTCTCCTAAAACAATATGTATTCAATGCAAAGGCTCGGTCTCTATTATAAAAGTATATCATATATAATTTTTACATGTTGAAAGTTAAAATATCTTTGTGTTTTATAAAATTATTTTAAATAATAGATGTTAAGTTTTTGTTTACATAATTTGAAAATAGATGTTGGCAAATCTATGAAATTCTGAAAATGTTTATTTTTATGTTTTACTAAACTGAAAAAATCTGTAGACAACCAATTTAGGTTATTTTCCATTTGCCAACCTCACCAGAGCAAAGAGAAATTTGAAACCTGCAATCAAATTTATTGAGATTGTAAATCAAAATTATTTGAAACCATGGTTCTATGTTTATGCATTCTTGCATATCTCTGCTATTAGTGATATCCTCAATAAAGCAGAAAATACATTTTATTTTACTTTATGCAGGATTTAAATGCCTGACCTTTTATTATTATTGATGTTGATAATATTGATTATGTTAAAATGTCATACCATGAATTAGTGGAAATTTATAATATAACGGTAAATAAAACAAATAAGGTGACAATGGTTTATATATTTGTAAGTAGGTAATAAATGCCTTCAGAAGTTTTTGGGCAAAGCAATTCAATTTGCTTTTGGAGCAAATTGAGTTGACATTGTAAAATACAATCACTGACAGCATTTGAACTAAATAGTGGTCAGTTTTTGTTCCCAGTTGGTAACTCTGGCATTTTGGACTTCTTTTCTTGACTCTGACCACTGGCCATTAAGTATCTTTATATGTAATTATTTTATTTGCTGAAAAAGGTAAACATATGTTATATAAATGCATCTTTAAAAAGTTATTTACATGGTCAAATTGCTTTAACTTCATTTACTATACAGTTTTGGCTTCTAGAGAAAGTTGAAGATTTAAAGCAATATGGTTTTAAATAATCCTGTGTATTGATCAACTTGGACAATGTATCTTTTAATGATATTTGTGGTTAGATTTCTTACTACGGATAATGCGGAAATTGAATAAAATAAAGTAAGAAGCTTAATTGAGGGCCGGCCCGGTGGCGCACTGGATAAGTGCGCCGCTTGGGAAGCGCGGCGGCGCTCCC
>NW_007733503.1:15849-18878 GCF_000696425.1 Galeopterus variegatus
AAAAAAAAAAAAAAAGAAGCTTAATTGAGATTCTGTTTTCTTTGAGACAGGATATTCTAATACCAATTTATTTGCTCATTTTAATTTATGAAATTTATAAAAAATGGTCTATAAAATTGACTTAGATTGTATAAATCCATGATCAAACATTTCTTTTAAATATTCAGTTAGGATTATGAGTTCTTTAACTGACAGTAACAACAATATTGTATAACTGATCATACTTATCTGTTTAAAATAAATTTATTATCTGATTATATTTATTACCTACATGCAATTTTTACCAAATTTAACTTCCTATTTGACTACTCACACTGAAGAGAAATGTGTCTTTGTTAATATGCACATTATGTAATTCATGCCGGATAGAAGAGTTTTGAAATTGAACAGTATATCCTGGGGTTCTTATAACTCAAAATTTAAGTATGTTTACAATTACAATATTTTGTGAACTTTTTGCTGTTTTAACACCCCATGATATTTAATTTCATTCTTTTTAATCTAGTGCATTTGCTTATTTAGCTACTGGCATTTAATGTAAATAATATGTCTTCTCATGTGGGTATAAAGGTCTTTTAGAAAGTTAATGTAAAGCTGCCTAAGCTTTAGCACTATGTATTTTAGTATCTTTATGTTTACACCTGTAAAATCTTTTCTTATAGCTGCAATTATGTAGGTGTCTCTTGTAACTCTTATTTTAGAAAGAGTGCCATTCTATATGTAGCAGATACCATAATGACTTCAATATAATTTTTCCTTTATTCTTGTGATCAGTTAAACTCACTTTTCAGACACCTACTTAGTGTTTTTCAATCTTCGAACAACCATTGTACTTTTCTGGGGCCAAGGGAGCAGGGTATTTCTAAACGGCTACAGTTTTCATTATACCAAAAAAAATATCCTCTCAGGGGATTATAAAAGCTGTGATTTCATCTCAGGGTTCCTGTGACTAAACTGCTTGAGTTTGCTCCTACAATTTATGACATTACTTGCACCCTTGAAGGAATTATAGGCTTATAATACCCCTTGAGATATATTATTATTCTTTATGTTATCTGTGTTTATGTCTAAAAAGGTTCTGCAACCAGTCCTTGATGGAAGAGCAGATTGTGTAGTTACCTCTTCAATGATTTTTAGCAATTTAAAGGACAACCATATCTTAACAAAAATGTCTTTCTACAGCAGTTTCTTCAGACTTTTCTACAAAATTTGCAAAGTTCTAACTCCCAATAGGCATCTCAGAGTTCATAACTCTGCCCTTTAAATTTATATGTCTTAATTAAACACAACCACTAGGTAATTGTTTTAAGAAAAACTATATACTTTGAAATGAAATATGTTTCTTTTTCAAATTACGCTCATAAATACATGTGCATGTATATATAGACAGATATAAAATTAAGTTTTAGGTTTTTTCTTCTCTGAATATGCTGCCTCATTTTCTTCCTAATGAATTCTAAATCCACATCAGTGATGTTAGTTACTGTCACTATTATTTTCACAGAAGAGTTAAGTAGTCACTTTCACCATGTAAGGAGGCACTAAGAAGGATCTTACAAGACACCAAATACTGGTGACTTGGGATTGGACTTTCCAGCCTCCACAGCAATGGAAGAATGACCCTAAAGCCATTTTAGAGCTCTTTGAGGCTGTCACTCCCATTACCTGGCCAGAGGGACAGGGCCTTGAAAGCAAAACGATTTCAAGAGAGGGGCCCATGGTGGCTGTGAGACCTCAGGGCTCACTGCCGCTGCTAAGGGGCCAACTTAAGTTTTTGCTCCCTGCATTCTGATGCAGCACTCCTGAGCTGCCCCAGCTATGGCTCAAGCTGGCCCAGATGAAGTTTGGGCCACCACTCTGGAGGGTACAAGTGGTAAACCTTCATGGCATCCATACGGTGCCGACCCTGGAGGTTTGCAAAGAACAGGGCTGTGTAGGCATGACCATCTCCATGTAGATTTCAAAAGATGCCTCAGAGAGCCTCAAAGCCCAGGCAGAGAACTTGCACACAGCAGAAGCCAATGCAGACAGTTCCCATTAGGTCTATGTCTAGTGGAGTCCAGGGCACAGAACTGCCCCTGAGACCTCAGACTCATAGAGCCTCCAGCATGCAACTCCAGACTGGGAGAGCTGCAGGCTAATGACCCCAGCAGTTGAGAGCTATGGTGTGGATTGTGCTCAGCAAAGTCATAGTGGCAGGACTGCTAGGAGTCTTGGAGGCCCACCTTCCACCCCAGTGTGTCTCAAGGGCAGGAAATAAAGTCAAAGATTATTCCCAAGCCTCAAAATTTAATGTTGTTTGTCCTGTTGGGTTTTGGACTTACTTGGGACCTGCTTCCCCTTTCTTCTTTCATTTTCCTCCCTTTTTTTTTCTTTTTTTTTCCTTTTTGTCTTTTTTTCGTGTCTGGCAACGAATCGCAACCCTCAGTCTTGCACCCGTACCGGACCGGGACCGGCAACGGATGATGTATGGAAACCTGTCTGAGCTAAAATTTGAAAGATTTATCATCATTCGCTGCCTGCTATGCCAGAATCCTAAAGTTGGACTTCTTGAATATCAATGTTGGGATAAATTTTCTAACCCCTATTGAAAATAGAGATTTGAGCTCCTGGCCTAATATTATTCTCTACCTTCCCACCTCCTTGTTCAGAACACTCAGCATGACTTATGTGTAGGGTAAGGCTGGCTATGTCTGACAAACATGATTGAATCCTTTCTTTTTTCTTTATTTTGTCAAACAGAAAGGGTTTTGAAACTTCAAGTAACCTCTAAATCACTGTTTACAACATTACATTCATCTTCAAATGCTTTTAGTCCTGTCATTGCTGGCAGGACTAAAAGTTAAAGATAAAAGAAAAGCACAGAAAATTTGAGATATCAATGTGCCCTTCTAATCCATTCATTTTTGTATTAACATTTTTTTTTTTTTTTTGTTTTTTGTTTTTTTTCCGTGTCCGGCAACGGATCGCAACCCTCAGTGTTGCACCCGTACCGGACCGGGACCGGCAACGGAATCGCAACCCTAGGG
>NW_007733503.1:19784-24914 GCF_000696425.1 Galeopterus variegatus
GGATCCGAACCCTCGGATGGGAGCGCCGCCGCGCTTCCCAAGCGGCGCACTATCCAGTGCGCCACCGGGCCGGCCCTAACATTTTCTAATTAGACACTTTAGCGGGAAAATGTCCCACATGTCCACAAGCTAAATTGTTACTCAATTACTTACCTCTCTTTAACTTACCTTCAATGAAAGTTTGATACCAAGGATTGGTCATATATTTTCTTCACCCATTAAACAGAAATCACATATATACTCTACATAGGAAACGTAATGAAAGCCTACACTTTACCAAAAACATCTCCAACCATCTTTTGACTCTAGTAATAATGTCTTGATTGTCTCTGAAGCCATTTTCTGGCTCTCTACTATATCCCTGATGCTGCCCTATAGAATTTTGAAAATGGTATACTTGATCTAAACATTTCCAAAACAACCGAACAGTATGTTTAGATGCAAAACTGCATTTTTGTGTCCGTCTGCACTTGTCATTTTACATCAAAGCAGAAATCTGTGAATATATTCTATTTTGTTTCCATTATTGTCACACGTAATGACTGCCCAAAAGTTTTCCTCACAGCTATTTTTTTAAGACCATCCCTGGCTTTCTCAATGAGATTGCACATTGGAGACTCTGCCATGTTCGCAGCAACTTCTTTTTAAACTAGACTTGAATACGAAGCCTAAGAATTTAAAGGTCTGTTTAAAAATTTCCTCTTGAGTCACAACCTTCTGTTCTTTTTTCTTACTTCTATTGAACTTGTTCAGTGTCTCCTCTTATTCTGTCTTCTACTCATCTGGTATACCATTTTCTTTCTCCTCTCTGATAACTCCTTACCCAGCCCAGACACCATGGTCATTCTTTCCAGTCATAATTTTCTTAGCTGAAGAGACTCCCTCATTCTAAGCATTCTTGTCTGCCTAACACATGTATTTATGAAGCACTACTAACTACCATTTCTCCTACTGATGCTATGTTTGTGGGTGGGCATCATGAAACTAACTGCTTGTGGATTTCTAAACAACAGAGACTGTATTATTCATCTTTTAATTTTTGATATCTAAATTATAGTCAAGAATTGTATGCATATAATAAAGTGTTAGCAAATAAAACAAGACCTGTTTATTCTATTTCATATTTATGATATCCAACCCCAGCTTCATTTTTCACTTCTCATCAATCTTTATGAATCTCTAGTTGATTACTGAACATGTTCCAAAGAACAACTGTTAAAAACTGTTCTTACTCTCTTCAAGTACTCCGCCTTTGCCTTGCCCTCCCTATTTTCAACATATAATAAGAATAATTAGGCTATTGAATCCACATGTAATTGAATTCTCACTATACATGAGGTCTGTGCAAGATATTGGAGATACAGAGTTGAATAAGTTACAGTATTTGCCATGAAGGTGTTCATAAGCAATTTATGGATAAATTATAATGTAATGCAATGAATTCATTGATATAATTTTTTAAAGCTATGTAAAGATGTCACTGTTGTGAAAGTGACAACTTATATCTAAATAGAAATGAGAAGCAAGGGATTATGAAAGTCCCCTTATTTGGAGCTTCAAGAGTAAGCAGGAGTTATCTATATGGTTGGAGTGAAGGAGAATTACCCCTTAAAGAAAAAAATTGTATTTTTGTGCTTTGAACCGTATATTATTCATTTTTACCCATTTTATTCCCTTATGCCCTGGATCTTACATCATTTCAACTCTGTCTTCACCTGTATTCTCCCCCTTCACCATCATAAACTCATCCTTGTACACAGGATTAGTCATTCAAAGAACAGCTATTTATTGAGCATCTTGGTATATAGGAACCTGACTCTATGCTATCTGCCTATGCAAGGTAGACATGGTCCCTGACCTAATCCAGCTTACCATCTGTTAGTGAGGATGAAAAATTAGAGAGAAAAAAAGAAAAATATAAGAAAAATGGATAAATACTTGGAGTTTTGAGACACAGAAAGGTAGAAGCTATGACTTAGTCCATGAATCAAGAAAATTACTCTCAAGAATAAAATGGAGACACTGAGGTCTAAAGAATCTAAAAGATTAGCAAAGTCTCATCTTTTATATCTTTCGACTTGGTCCTTATATAGGAGTGATAAGATGAATCATTTTATCAGATTTGAACACTTTCAAGTTAATTATGGCTACACTTTGGAGAATGGATTGAGCAGTAGCAAGAAAGGATACAGGAGATCAGTCAAGAAATTGTTATAGCTGATCAGGTAAGCAATTATGGTGTCTTACAATGAAGTTGTCAGAGTTCCTGCACCTGTACAACCAGCGTGCTTCAATTTCAGCAGCTCTAAACTACTTTTCCTTTATTATTCTAGTATCTCAAAGTAGAATTCTTTTTTTCCTTTTCTTCATAATTTTTTAAAAACTAGTTTATGTTTAACTTACTACCTCCTTTTTCTCATCAGCCACTTTTTAGCAACATTTTATTGTCTGGTTTTTGTACGGAAATTAATTTTGTTTGAAATATATTAAGTGCCACAAGAACAATTACACATGAAAAGAACATTGTAGTATATAATTGTTTTCGCTCCTCTAGCATGCTTTCTATGATCTCAAATTCAAATATTCAGCTCAGGGGCCGGCCCAGTGGTGCACTGCTACAGTGCGCCGAGTAATAATGTCTTGATTGTCTCTGAAGCCATTTTCTGGCTCTCTACTATATCCCTGATGCTGCCCTATAGAATTTTGAAAATGGTATACTTGATCTAAACATTTCCAAAACAACCGAACAGTATGTTTAGATGCAAAACTGCATTTTTGTGTCCGTCTGCACTTGTCATTTTACATCAAAGCAGAAATCTGTGAATATATTCTATTTTGTTTCCATTATTGTCACACGTAATGACTGCCCAAAAGTTTTCCTCACAGCTATTTTTTTAAGACCATCCCTGGCTTTCTCAATGAGATTGCACATTGGAGACTCTGCCATGTTCGCAGCAACTTCTTTTTAAACTAGACTTGAATACGAAGCCTAAGAATTTAAAGGTCTGTTTAAAAATTTCCTCTTGAGTCACAACCTTCTGTTCTTTTTTCTTACTTCTATTGAACTTGTTCAGTGTCTCCTCTTATTCTGTCTTCTACTCATCTGGTATACCATTTTCTTTCTCCTCTCTGATAACTCCTTACCCAGCCCAGACACCATGGTCATTCTTTCCAGTCATAATTTTCTTAGCTGAAGAGACTCCCTCATTCTAAGCATTCTTGTCTGCCTAACACATGTATTTATGAAGCACTACTAACTACCATTTCTCCTACTGATGCTATGTTTGTGGGTGGGCATCATGAAACTAACTGCTTGTGGATTTCTAAACAACAGAGACTGTATTATTCATCTTTTAATTTTTGATATCTAAATTATAGTCAAGAATTGTATGCATATAATAAAGTGTTAGCAAATAAAACAAGACCTGTTTATTCTATTTCATATTTATGATATCCAACCCCAGCTTCATTTTTCACTTCTCATCAATCTTTATGAATCTCTAGTTGATTACTGAACATGTTCCAAAGAACAACTGTTAAAAACTGTTCTTACTCTCTTCAAGTACTCCGCCTTTGCCTTGCCCTCCCTATTTTCAACATATAATAAGAATAATTAGGCTATTGAATCCACATGTAATTGAATTCTCACTATACATGATGTATATACACTGTGTGATGATCAAATCAGAGTAATCAACATATTCATCACAACAAAACTTAATCATTTCTTCTAGCTATTTGATAACACAAGTAAGTCATTGTAAATTATAGATGCCTAGCTTGACTGTACACCGATAGAACTTATTTTTCCTATCTAGCTGTTTTGTGTCCATTAACCAACCTCTCATGATCTCCCTTCCTTCTTCCCCTTTCCTGCCTCTAGTAACCACAGTTCTGCTCTCTCCTTCTGAAGTTCAACTTTTTATTTAGTTAGTTTAGTTATTATTTTTTTTAGCATTTTATTGCTTAGGTCTTTGCATATCCACCTTAAATGTCTTTACTAATCTCATGTAAACCAGAATACCTACTCTACTCAAGCATGTTAAACTTATATTAGACATCCATTATCAAAAAAATTATATTTTTATTTATTTGCCTTTTCAAAAAGTCTCTACACCAGCCACTATCAGTCTGAAGCTTTGAGGATACATAAAGTTTTTTGGGTCAAGAATGCTCTCTCTTTCACTTATTGCTCTGTGCCTAGCATTTAAAAGAACAGTACCTTGTTCCCAGTAGAAACTCATTACAGAATCACTTTCTCAATGAATGAANCTCCACCGAAGCAATTCTTGTCAAAATCAACCAATAACCTCCATATTGCTAAATTGAATGGTTTTTCTCCTTCATGATCAGCTCTGTCTTTGACTCTATTTCAGCTTCTTTGCTCTTCCTCTTCTATTAAGCTCCTAAATATCTGATTGTATGCAAGGCTTTGGTCTTGAGGTACCTTCACTTCTCTACTTGTATTATTGATTTTGTTAATCTTAACTAGTCAGATTAACACCACTCAGATTTCTAACAGAAATAACTATCATCCACCCAGTTTGTTTAAGCAAAACTTTTTGATTCTTCCCTCTCCATCATTCCTGAAATTCAACCTCAAAAATGTCCCTCCAAGTTTTTCACTTCTCTCCATTTCTGATGGCTCCACTCAAGTTCAAGCAACATTATAATGTTTTGTCTGGACTACTGTAATTGCCTTCTAAATAATCTCCCTGTTTTTATTTTCTTCTAAAATTGGCTCTCCACACAGCATCTAGAGCAATTATTTAAAGACATAATTATGTTACTTAGTTCAAAAACCTCCTAATGACTTTCACGTACACTTAGAAGGACAATCCATACCAATGCCTCCAAAGTCTTTCATGAGCGGGCCTATCCCTTCTTCTCTGATCTCTCATCAAAACCCTCTCTCCCTTCTCTCACTATGCTAAACTAATTGCTAACTAACTCACTTTTCCTTCAAACATATGCAACCAGTCCACCTATAGGCCCTTGCACTGAATATTTTATATTTTATATTATATAAACCTTTTCTGTTAATTCTAGTTACAGCTCATTGTATTTTTTTTTTGAAACACATTGATTATACATATTTGTGGGGTACAGAGTTGAATTTCAATTTCAATA
>NW_007733503.1:26331-30841 GCF_000696425.1 Galeopterus variegatus
TGCCTAGCATTTAAAAGAACAGTACCTTGTTCCCAGTAGAAACTCATTACAGAATCACTTTCTCAATGAATGAAAGAAGTCCCTGTAATATTTCTATACTTCCCTATCTTCTTCAGTAGACAAAAAGCTACTTGAGAATGAGGAATGAGAACTGTATTTACAATGGCACCTGGTATGTGCTAGATACTCAATAAAGTTTGAAAAAATGAATGTGTAAAATAATTATATAGAATAACCAAAAGAGTCTAAAAGACAGAAATATTTGGGTTTCTAAGAGAATAAGTAGGATTTCACTAAAAGAAATGGAGAAGACATTCCAGAATGAAGAGATAGCAAATATAACATACCTGAAGAAAAAAAAGAACATGGCTTTTTGAAAATAATTAAAGCATTTAGAGAGTTAGGGTAATTGAAATAAACATCTTGTATTTCTTTTAATCAACTTTTCATTTGTTACAGACTGAATGTTTGTGTCCCTCAAAATTCATAAGCTGAAGTTCTAACCCCTAATTTGATGGTATAAGGACATGGGACCTTAGAGATATAATCAGATCATGAACACAGAGCCCTTGTTGATGACATTAATGACCTTATAAAAATAACCCAGAAATCTCTCTAGTTCTCTTTCCCCATGCAAGGATACCTGTCATGGACTTCCAACCTTCAGAACAGTCAGAAATAAATTTGCTTTGCTTATAAGCCACGCAGTGTATGGTACTTTATTACAGCAGCCGGAACTGACTGAGACATGATTAACTCTACTGTTCAAGCGCATGGACTCATTATTGCCTACTCTAACTGAAAATACCCCTTTTAAAATGTTTCCCAGACTCTAGCCTCTTCCTGACCCAATCTATATAGCTTGATACTGACAGACGAATAATCCTAAAATGAAATTCTGATCAATCACTCCCCCACCCACAACTGGAAAATCTTCGATGATTCCGCATGTCTAACTGGAAACATTTCCAACTCCTATAATCGATTAGAGGCTCTCCAAAAGCTCTTGCCAAGCTTTTTTCACCATAATTACCTCCCACTTTTCCTTGTATACTATACTATAGCCAAAATGGAATATTTATACATGCCTGTAACTTTCTAGCTATTTCCAAACTCAGTGTCTCTGCTGTATTTTTCCTTGTGTATAACGCCCTTTCCACCATCTCTGCAATCTACACAACTTCCAAGTTTCACATGCCAACATCGAGGTGCTATTTCTAATCTATGCAGGCAGAAACAGCTCTCTTTTCATATTTAACTGTCATAAATGGGCAAGTAGTTATTTGTAACTAACACCATAATTTCAATAAAGCATTCTTAAGTTTTCTTATTTTTTCTGAGTTCACTACTCTGTTGCATATAACTTTTTCTCACAGTGAATTTCTTGCTTTCCTCATAAGTACTCAATCAATATCTCATAATAAAAAATATACAGGGATATAAATATATGTGAATACTTCTGTATTACTAAATCTAAAACAAAGTAATAAAACCATATGCAAATGCAAAATCATAGACTTTGGTCAAAGAAGCTCTGGGAGAGAAGGAAAAATGAGGGGAAGGAAATTTTCTTCTCAAGTTCTTGCTATGTGCTATCATTGCAATCAGTGTTTTATCTGCAGTTCTCAGGAAAACTCTCTTGAGTATGCGCTCTTATGATATCCATCTTTCAAAAGAATAAAGTAAGACTTAAAGTGGCTAAGTAATGGAAAGCAGGTAAATGCCATAGCCAAGAATTAGGCAAATTTCTATCTACCTTCAAAACTTGTTTACTTGCCTAAAACACTAAAAAACTTACCCAGACACTAGGGACTAAAATATCTGAGGACCAGATATTTTAATATAATGTTATTAGAGTAGAATATTAACTTGAAACTGAGTCTCCAACATTCCAGTACAGAGTGCCTACCACTGTAGCAGATTGACTGCATTTTATATTTCCCATCGTTCTTTTTTTTTAAGCTGCAGTCAAATGAAAGTTCTATTTTTCATGTTTGAATGCAACATCCATTGACTATCTTACAAAACTGTTTTTTCACCTAAGAAATACAGATGTATCTGAGAACAACAGCAGTGGTCTAAGGAAGTATTTTTTCCAATACTAGATTTTATGTTTAGAGTAGATTTCGAGAGTCTTGTACCAAATCTATGACATACTTACCTGAGTAGTATTGAACAAACATCTGTTATGCTTTTGGCTTGAGTAACGACAGTTGATATTGAAAATATGTCAGCTTTCTTACCACCATCTTGAGCAGAATTCTTAATTAACTTGTGGACGCTGTCAATAACATAGAATGCTTCTTCTTTGGGAATGAAAGTTATATGGTCAACTCTGGATGTTGCAGTGTTGATAAACTCTGGGGAGCCAGTATGTGACTGAAGGGAGGCTATCCTTAGAAAGGAAGAGGCCCAAAGTGCACTGACTACCCTTGTGGCAAATGCAGTGATGGGGTGGATGAGCTCAACCAACAGCTGTTCTGGTTTCCCTGTTTCTATTTCAGGCACTTAAGTGTTTGAGAAGCTGCAGCCAATGCTTGTCATGGAATCTCTCCTGTGCTTTCTTCTGCCCCTCAGAGGTCTGTAACATAAAACTAATCTCAGTACTACTTATAAGGAAGCCCGGTGTTGAGGTTCAACAGGGATTGCTAGATGTTCCTGTTCAACATTTTCAATAAGCAATACATGTACAGGGTAAAAGACAAAGACAAAAATTTTCCCTGTAAGTTAAGTTACAAAATAATAGGTAAATGTCTCTCTCTACCTCCCAACCTTCAGTCTCTTTTTTCTTAGCTTTATATTAGCTATATCAAGGATTTGATGTTTAGCATGTGTTCTACCTGCAGTTTTAAACAATGTGCTTTATTGCCATGATTTAAATTAATCAATTAATCAATTTTTATTTTAACATTTACTTGTACATTTTTATGGGGTGTAGTGTGTTGTTTCAATACACACATATACTGCACAATGATTAACTTTGGGTAGACAGCATAGTTTTATACCCATTAGTCCAGTATTTCTTAAATATTGTGCATTCTCAAAGGTCCTAAAAAGTAAAAAATAGTCTATGAGCAACAATATCAAAAGGATTCCTGCAGATGTTTTATACAATGATATTTTAAAATTTATTTTGTGGAATTAGTTCACTTAATATTCATAAAACACCAAAGAACTATTATCTCTATTTTTAGATATGAGAATGAAATTCAGAGAGAGTATCTTGCTCAAGGTCACACAAGTAGGATGTGAGTTGGAGAATCCAGGACTCAAATCCGTCTGTCTGGCTACCAAGCCAAAAGTTGCTCTGAAACACTATCCTATATGGTATTGCCTTTATGCGACCTCAAAAATTCAAATTATGGTAACTATTGGATTTTTACCAGAAACCAAACTTCACATTCATCAGCTGAACTGTTTACCTAATCTATCCATACAAATGTGCTTTGAGTCTGTTCACTGTTGCTGAGTCTGCCAGATTCAACAAACAAAAAGGCAGGATGCCCAGTTACATTTTAGTTGCAAATAGACAATGAATACATTTTTAGTATAAATATGTCCCATACAATATGTCCCATACAAATATGTAACGCTGGACATCCATAGGGCTGTTGCCATGCAATATCACACATATACTTACACTAAAAAAGTACTCATTGTTTATTTGAAATTAAAATTTAACTGGATGTCCATTAATAATCCCACACATTCCATTTTTGGGGGGTCACAGTACTCTGATGCTTAACATGTAAGCCAAGTATTCCTGTTCCCAGAAGTGTTACTTTTGCGCTCATGTCTTGTATAGTCTCAGCTTCACCTTTTCTTTTCCTGGGCTTTATTATTATCTGTTACGAAAAGCCTGGCATTGGAAGGCCTGTGCTCTGTCCTATTTTGAAAAATTGTGCAGTGTTAGAAGGATGTCATGTGGTACAGACGACTGGCTGGAACTGACGTCCTCATAGCATCACAGCATTGTGTTAGAATCTGTCCACGTCTAGGTCCTGACTCTGTCTGGGGTCCAGCCACTTGTTCACAAAGCACTTAAAAAGTAAAGCTATATAAAGATAGGATTTCAATGTATTAATTTATAATGAGAACTCCCTGGCTATTCACTCTCTGTAAGAGGCCCATTCTCTCTCTGGCTACTCAGTCTCAGAAGGGGGCACATTTTCTACAGGTAAGAGTGTATGGGGGATGAATAAATATGATGAAATGAAAGAAGTGCCATTTTTTAAAGCTTCTAATTCTAATCTGCAAAATGGGCTAGTAAGTACCAACCTGATGGGTGGATAATACATAAATAAGTTCATTGATTTATATGTTAATATTTGTTGAAGAAAATAGTAACAGTAATTTACAAGAGTGATTGTTGAACACAGAATCAGAGTGTCAGGAACTGAATAATGTCATCTTGCTGCAATCAGTAATTGTGACTCTCTCAAATAAAGAATTGTATTGATTCAATAAGTGTAATATCCTTGTCTCTGAATTAAAGTTTCTTCCTACATAT
>NW_007733503.1:31177-44766 GCF_000696425.1 Galeopterus variegatus
TTGATTTATATGTTAATATTTGTTGAAGAAAATAGTAACAGTAATTTACAAGAGTGATTGTTGAACACAGAATCAGAGTGTCAGGAACTGAATAATGTCATCTTGCTGCAATCAGTAATTGTGACTCTCTCAAATAAAGAATTGTATTGATTCAATAAGTGTAATATCCTTGTCTCTGAATTAAAGTTTCTTCCTACATATCGAGTACTTAAAAAAGCTTTGCCAATGTCTGGTGACTTCTCTTATGTACTTCTCTTTTTTGTGTGCTTATGGTGCTTGCCAGCATCTCTTTAGATAAAAAAACAAAACAAAACAAAAAACAAAAACAAAATTTTTAAAAAGGCAAAAGTATGTTAAACATTTCTGGATCTATTGATTATACTAATAAAATGAAATTAGATTGGAAACCATTCTTGTTCTTTAAGTTGACTTTCCATAGATTTTCACTGATTTCTTGATCATTGGTTTCATGACAATTCTCAGTTTTTATATTTCTGCAATCCTCAAGGACAGATTTTTGTCACCCCATATACTACCTAGAATTTCCTGTCCTGCATCTGCTGCTTATTTTTTGTCCATCCTTTGATGAAGTTATTAGCTACTCACTGCCTTAGTTACTTCATCTGTAAAATGGGAATAGTGAAAGCTCATAGGGCTCTGATGATGATAGACAAGAATAAATTTAAACATAAAACATTTCTACAACACTATCACAGATTGGAACTACGTAAGGCATATATTTGTAACTGAGCTAGAAATAATATTTCTCAGTTCTGCAGGCTATTTGCTATTTCTCTATTTTCTCCAGTCTCAGATGTTATGTCAATGCTCTAACCACCTGAGTTAATTTCTTATGGCTTCATCAGAAAATTACCACAAATTTAGCAGCTTAAACACTCATTTATTATTTTAGAGTTCTGGAGGTCAGAAGTCCAAAATGGGTCTTACCAGACTAAAATCGAAGTTCCAGCAGGGCCTTTTCCAGTGTCTTTAGGCCACCTTCATTCCTTGGCTCATGGTCCCCTCCTCAGTCTTCAAAGCCAGCAATGCTGTATACTCTCTGACCATTCTTCAGTGGTCACAAGTTCCTCTGACTCTTCTCTTCTGCCTCCCTCTTCTGCTTTTAAGAACCCTTATGATAACATTGGGCCTACCCAGATTATTCTGAATAATCTCCCTATTTAAGGTCAGTTGAGTAACAATAGTAAATCCACTTGCAACCTTAATTCCCCTTGGCCATATAATATAACATATTTACAGGACTAGAATGTGGACATCTTTGTGGGGTTAACAATAGTAAATCCACTTGCAACCTTAATTCCCCTTGGCCATATAATATAACATATTTACTAGAATGTGGACATCTTTGTGGGGCCATTATTCTGCCTCCTACAACTCCCTTGAAGTTAATTTTATAAAGTGGCTCCTTAGTATCTTCCACATAGTGTGTTTACACCAAATATATTGTATCTTGTTTCCTTGAAGCCCAAGTGTAAGAAAATAATCTAAGTGATTCATTTTCAGAAATGACTTATCTGAAGGTGTTTTAACTAATTCAGGCCCAGCCCCAAAGTTGTCTGGTCCAGCTCATTCCTGTGAGGGTCTTTAAACAGATAGAGCTCTCCTTGAGAGGGTAATTAGTTACTAGCCCCCATTGTTTTCTTCATTCCCTGGTGTATCTTCCTTTACAGGGCTTAAGTGGGCCTTTTTTCGCAGGCTTGTCCTGAGCCTCCATACAAAGGAATTCCTTGCAAGGGGGTAATAAATTTTAGGAGTTGATTGGGAAGATTGCCCACCCACAGTACTCAGCCAATAAGGAAGTGTGTGGATGTTGGTGTCATTTACCCATATGGGGACGCAGGTGTGAGAAGCGCATGTAGAATGTGGGAGGTAGCTACTAAGCCAGACGCTGGAGCCTCAAAGATATAGTCTTGGCCTTACAAAACTGAATAATCTAATAGCATGGAAAGTTCTAAGTCTATAAAATATCACAAGAGTGCGTCCTTAAAAATGTTCTGCTTCAATCATTTCTTTTGCAGAAATGTAGGGAAATTAGGACTTAAAATCACTTTACTGAGGAGCAGAAGAACTGAGACTAGAAATCAAGCCTCCTTGGTTCATAGTCTCAGTAATGTCCCCAGCCATTCCCTATATAGCAGACACAGTGCCTGGTCTGCAGTTCTATGACTTTGATTTCTAATTCCCAATATTATTTCTTGTAGGCCTGCAGCCTTTTTCTAAATTAACACAGCCTACCTTTACCCTAGGCAGTATTCCAATGGCTGTAAAGTGTATACTAACCCAGCCTCCTCGGCCCTCCCATGCCATAATGCTGAGGCACTGCTTTACACAGTCAACAAGTTTACCTGTGGGATTAAGCTCCAGTAGCCACTGAGGTTTAATAATCCACCACTTATTAGTTGCTTTCCTTTTCTTTAAAACTTCTTTTCTCCCTTGCCCTTTTTCCAGCACTTCCCAAATAAAATGCCTGCCCTACAAACTTTATCTCAGGAACTGCCTTCTAGAGGAGCCAAATTGGAGCACTATCTATACCTGCAGCTTGGTGTCTGTTTCTACACAGCTCAGTAGCTCAGCTGACTTTTTAAAAATTGGCACCTGCACCATTGTGGAAACTTGAAAAATAAAGAATGTTATAAGAATGAACTTTAACGGCTACCCTTGGAAGATAGTATATTATAGCTTTTACTTATTCTGCCTATACCCTTTCTTCTCTTCTTACTCTCAAAAGATATTAAGAAATAAAAAAGAAAAATATTCTTATACTATTAATAAGGATAGCACTTTCAGAAAACAGGGCCATGAATGAGCTAATATAATGCTTTGCAAGGTGCTACTTCTGGAAGGGAGAAATGGTAATTTTCTCAGCAAATTCAGAAACATCTCAGTTATGTAAAATGCCAGATCTGCCTATGAAATTTCTTGCATCATCTCTATATTTTATGTTCTCTTGAGCATAGATTTGATATTTTCTCAAATTGTTCTTGCTAATTACCTTTTTAAAAACTATGAATTTTTTTCAGAATTAAACTCTTTTTTAAATGTTCAAAGATCTTTGTTTTCCCATGTCACAAATTTAAATAGAATGAAACTATTATCTTTAGGTTGTGGGTGCCAATTCTTTATCTCTCATCACTGACACATGTCATAATTCAACCTCTGTGTCCTCTTGCTGTTCATAAACCAACAAGCTCTGGTGGTTTATGTCATCAGCAGAAAACCTGAAAGTGAATTATAGCCTTGCATTCAATCTCTATGTTCTGCGCAAAAATAGCCAGTTTTTCAGAATGTGCAATTTAGAGACTTGGGAAGCAAGAGACTTATAAAGTGTATTTCTTGTAGCCTATGCCAAAGTCAAAGCTATGAGCATTCAAAATAAAAGATTAATATAAAATCGGTTCAAAATACACCTATAGCTTTATGGACAACAGCATGTTTTTATTGATATTCTGGAAACTTGACAGAGGTTTGCATTACACTTGTTTCTAAACTTCTAGAGAGTTTCTGAAAAAAATTAACCCCAAATTTGATTTTATCACAATTGAGTTGAGAGAGTCATAACTTGGACATACTACCTCATGGGCAGTAAAAGAGACTTTTTATTTTGCGTCAGTATTTATTCATGTGAGATGCTTGAAGAAACACCTACAAAAATGGATATATGGAGAGCTAACCATAAGGCAGATACACAATGTCCTCCTTTAAAGTTGCTAAAAAGTTAGATATTTTGTAAAGAAAATTTATTTAGATAATTTTTTAAAAACCCAACAATTATTTGTATTAATCACACCTATAATACTTAATACATTTTTACTGCAAAGACAGCATATCCAAACATATAAAAAATTCCCCTCCTCAATAGGTTGAAATGCAGAGTGCAATTACATTGGGATGTGATTAAAAAAATAACGAACCCATTGAGAAAAACCTCTTTGCTTCAAAGATGATTTTTTGCATCGGACTTTCAACTTCTATTAGGAAACAGCACTTTATAGGGAAAAGTGTAATATGTTTAAATAAATACTTATTTAAATTAAAAATGTTCATCAGTACTTATATTTTGAGAACTATACAGTGCATCTCTTGACCCTAGTTCAATGCTAAATATGCCATTAATATATGCCATGACTATTTTAGATGCTATAAATGTGGAAAAAATAGCAGTAAACATAGTAGATATCTCTGTTCCCAAGAAGTTTCTATTCAAATGGAGGATGATGGACAATAAATGAATAAATAATAATAATTGCATAATATTCCACTTGGAGTTAAGTGTTATGAAGAAAAAAGGGGATGTCAGAGAATTAAACGGAGGATAAAAGAGGCATTTTTTGTAGGACTGTCAAGGAAGGCTTTCAGATAGGGTAACATGTGAGCACAGATATAAATTAATTGATGGAATGAGCTATGTGAGTACTTGGGAGACGTAAACAGAAGGGCAAGTAAGAGGTGAGAATATGCTAGTTGTGTTACAGAAACTGTAGGGAGGTCACTGTGTCTGCAGCAGAAAAAGAGAGGAAAATAGTGGCGGAAGATCAGGTCAGAAAAATACTAGGAGAGAAGATCTTAATACAACATGTAGGCCTTGGAAAAGACTTAGGATTTGACTCTAGGTGAAGCAAAAATTCTATGACGCTAGATGGGAAATGATCTGAGGACTGCTGGCTATTTTGTTGAGAACAGACTAAGAGAGACAAAAGTAAAAAAAAGGTGGGGGGAGGAATTCATTAGAAAGTTATTTGAAAATGTTCAGGCAAGATATGATAGTGAATTATGGGTGGTATAAGTGGAGGCACTGATTAGTTTCTGTATAGATTTTGAAAGTTGCATCAAAATATTTGCCAATCATTTGAATGTAAGGTATGAAGCAGAGGAGTCAAAGATGTGACGATGGTGTAGAATTTGCTCATTCAACTCTTATTTTGGGGGAAACAAATGAGTGAAAGCATATAGAAGTTTGGGTGACAAAGATAATGGCTTTGAGAATATGGCACACAGACTTCATGCATTGTGTATATGTGTGGGTGTCATATATTTTGTCAAAAAGAAAAATTTTTTTATAATTACTATCAATCCATTTTTATTAATAACAAAATCATGTGATCCCAGGCACCTTTCCTTTCAGAAAAAGCTCTAGAGGTTAATAAGTTTTGTTGAGTAGAACCATATTTGGATAGCCCTTGTTATAGCCATGAGGATGCAGAGATCAAATCTGTGGATATTTGAAAAAATAGTCCCAGACAAGTAACAGTTCCATGGGCTTTATTTGTGAAATTCAATGGTGCCTGTGGTTTCATTTTTCAGCTTCAAAGACCTGAGGTGCTATTTCCTCTATCAGGGCCTTGGGTCTGCGGGAAAAGCCTCTGTAGCTTGCTACAGTTCCATTTTGGGTTTAGTGGGTCTTACCATCTATCAAAATGTTAGAGGCACATCATGGGTGCTCATTACATTTTGGCTAAATTGAAATAAATGTCTTGCTCTCTTAAGAATTTCGACATCAGAAAAATATATTACATTTCAGTGGGAAAAAAATGTCCTTGAACTAGCAATTTTATTGAGATTTTTCTTCATCTAGTCTTTTTTTTTGGTCTGACATTCTTCACTACACACAGTTTCCTCATTGATTTTGAACATAAAATCATTTTAGAATCCATTATTACAATAGTCTAGTTATAGGATTTCTCAGTTGAGAGAGTGATGTCTGTTGGAAAAAGCACAGACTGGTAGAATCCTGGTTCTGTTGCTGTAAGAACATGGGCCAGTTGCTGAACCTGAATTTAGCACTGATTCCTCCATGAATATAAAAGAGAGAGTAAGACTTATTTTATGAAATTCTGGTGTCGCAATAAAACCATAAAAGTACCAACATATAGGAGGGGAATAATAGAAAGTTGTCTTTTCTAGGTATAATTTACATATTAATTTTGTAGCTTTATAGTCATCACTGAAAATGATTACTTTTAGAGCATCTCATTGTGAGATGTGGAAGGTCAGGAAAAAAGATCATCTTCCTGTCACCCTCATCATTTCTCAGTGGTCTCAAGTAGGGGGCACTGCATGTTAGGACATATTCCAAATTAAGCCATGATATCAAACTATAGAACATTCCCTGTATACAGAATGCCTAATAATTGCTGTTCAGGCCATTTCTTTTGGGGGGATAAAAGGCTGTAAGTTCAGATGGGCCACTGATTTTGCTAAAAGGAGGGAAAGCAATCTGCCCCAGGGAAACCTTACTTGAGCAGTTCTATATATAAACTGTTTCATCATTATGATTTACTTTTAGTCATATTGTTAGAAACAGTACATTAAAAAATTAGAAAATTTGGAGAGAAAAAAAAAGATTTGACCATGAAATGGCTGGATGTGCAGACAAGCAAGATGTACCTTTGGCACAAGTATTTAAGGCAAGTGTCCTTGGTACCTTGCGTATCCCAGCATAGTCTGCTCAGGTTTGCTGTCAGGATGTCATTGAAATACAACCCTGGCAGACATTGCTAAGCAGTTGTTATACTGAGCCAAGAAAGGACAGAGTTCAAAGATGGAAATGTCCTTAAGATTGGCACCGGCATGGGAAAAATAAAAAACAAACCATGACCAATATGCAACTCCATTAAAATTGTATTTTGTTTACTCAGACAAGATTTCCTACACTTCTGAAAAACTACAAGTGAAGCTCACATTGAAAGAAAAGAAGAGCAGAGAGTGTGTCTGATAGAAAACCTCTAGCAAGGTTATCAAAGTTCAAGATATGCTCTTAGTACCTTAGTACTTACTAGTTTGTCTAAGAACAAGTTTTATATATGCAGAAATGCAGAGCTAAAACTTGGTAATTACTATACACACTAAATATTGGGAAAAAACAGTTCCTCTTACAGACAGTAGATTGAATTTTGGTATCCCACAATACAAAAAGAAATAATGTATAGCTCTGCCATTTGAAATTCTGTGATATACTAAAAAAAAAAAAAAAGTAGAAAGCAAATTATTTTCACTGACAACAGTACATTTTGCAAGTTTATATATATTAATTAGCAAAGGATATAGGTATAGGGCTAATCTATAACATAACTCTACAAAAAATAAATGCATTTTAAATTATTTAAAAAAATAATGACTACTGTTCTTCTGAGTTTTTCAACTACCTTAAGCAGCATAAATGATTCCTCAAACTATGCATCTGTGAAGCTTGGGAGAGTCTGAATATAATGCCATGGTTTTGCCCTGGGCTCAAGCTCCTTTGAGATTCCAGATCTGTAAATACGATTTCCAGAGATTTACACACAACAAAACAGGGGAATATTCTAACTCATTTGTACTAGAGAAAAACAGGCCCAGCACTATTCAAAGGGCAGCAACATATTCTTGCCTGGAATGACCTTTCCATCTTTTATTTATTTCCATTTTTACATTTTTTAAAAAATATTTTTGTCTGGTGGGCTAATGCATTCTTCCTAATTCAGCTCAAATATCCCTCCCTATGAAACCTCCCCATAATCTCTGAGGCAGAGAAAGTCACCAACTTGTTAGTTCTTCTAAGTCATATTTTTAAGGCACTTGTTTATCTTACTCACTAGAACACAAGTCCTCCAAAGGCAGGAGTGTGTCTTACTCAGCTTTGTCCTTCCTGTGCACAGGACACAAGGTGGTTCCTTATTTAGAGTAGACCCCAAAAGAATGAGTGTTGAGCAATTAGGTGGATGAATCAATGTATAAACACAAAGGCATTTTAATTCAAAGAACCTTTACCATCTTTGTTACCAATAACTTAGCTTTTGAAGTATATATATATAAAAATTAATCACAAGAGAGTAACTTTGATTTATATAGACTAGGGTGGAGATAAATGAAGATAAATATTTAAAAGTCCTTTGGAAAACAACCACCACTGCTAAATGCTTTTTGAGGTAAATTTCACTGTAAGCAAATTATAACCTTACTGGAATATGAATTACGGACTTCATCCTATGTGATAAAATTTGCTAGATATAGGTGGGTGTTGTTGAATTGAAAACTATTATTAACACTGAACACCAATAAAATCCATATAAAAGTAAAAATTTAAAAATAGCAATGCCTTCAAGAGTCAAAACACACACACAAAAATGTTTGCCAAAGCAAAACAGAGAAATATAAACTTTACAATGAAGAATTCACTAGTGAAATCAGCAGGAGCTTAAAGAATAGAATGTAATGAACAGCTGATAAAGGTTTGATAAAAATTCAAAGCTTGTGTTGATTATGAGAATGAAGGCTTAGCATTTCCATTACTGAACATTTTTCTGTAGCTTTCTTCAGCAGATATTAAGCTTGTAAAGAGCAAAAGCTTTCAAGAATCAAGTCTTTAAGAAAGCAATAATAGCATTTGGAAAATTTATTACAATACAAAAGGATCAAAAGTCTTTAAAGCACTAATCTATGTGGTGATCTTGCATTCTCTTTGTACAACTAAATTGAGTCCGAAGTATTAAACTGAAACCGTGGAACTGTAATTACACAACTAACTAGCCACCTGCAGTTCAGATAGTGTCAAGTGAATTGGGTCAGGTTGGAAAGAAGTCAAATACTTAAATGAGGAATAAAACACTTCCTTGTCCCTGTGGTTGGGTTGTTAGTGTGACTATGAACTGGTTGCCACTTTAAATACTAAAATCTTCACGGTTTCACATATTTGTTCTTATGTTATCTTTTAAAAGTTTAAAAACATACAAGAAGAAAATACATAATTGACAAAAAAGACCCTATGTATGAAGGTCAAATGGATAATTTTTTCTGTTTTTTTTTTCTTACGTACATAAAAAACTAGAAATTAAACTTTCCAAGGATTTCTTCATAAGGTATAGTGATAACAACAATTACAAACACTTGTATCATGACATAATTTCTAAAATATTTTCTCATATAGTGTTTCGTTTGCTCCATACGATATCTGAGGAAACTTAGACTCTGAGAACCTGATTTTTACAATCTTCTTTAGCTTATAAGTGATAGAACCAGGATTTAAATTTAAATTTTCTCATTTCAAATTCCTAGGCTCTTAAAGAACATTGCTACTAACCAGATGCCTTTTATATTATATATGCAAAGCTTCTACCATAATCTAGCAATATTTCCTAGGAGTCAGAATTATGACCCATTGGATATTGTATCAAGAGTGAGAGATAAGAAATAACCAAAAATATGTTTTCACAGTACAAGCCTAATAGGCATTTTAAGTATTTTCTCCTTAGTAAGTATAACAAAAACTATAGGTTGAAGACAATTATTTGTTTAGTATGGGAGTTTGTTTAGTGGGAGTTCATATTTTTAGAAAACATTCATCCAATCTTGCTATTGTAGCCGGATTAGATTCTATCCTGGGTAGACTCTATTCTGGGCAGACTTTATCCTGAGTAAACTCTATCCTGGAAGCAACGAATCTTAGTTTTGCTGTTCTACATTTTTTTTAAGTTAAAAATTAGCTTTTAATATGCTGCAACATATTTAAGGTTTGGTAAAATATTTGTTTCAGATATATGAACAATTTTATGCACAGTAAGATTAAATAAGGTTTGAGAAAAATCTCGCCAACATATACTTGGAGAGGTTGATTAAAGGGCACTGATTCCATTTGTATAAATCGATGAACATTAGTAAAAGAAAAGGTCTGCCAAGACTATAAGAGCCCACCAGTGGCCACAGTTATGTTTCTTGGTTATAAATATTTTAACTTGCAGAAAAATAGCAGTTTAACAAACATAAACAATGGATATTATCTCAGATTATCCTAAACTCAGAAAATTACTTTGATTAATAAGCAAATTCAAAACACTTTTACACAAGACAATGCAAATGAATGTGTCCAGAGAAGTACTTGATCTTGTTCAGGAAATGTCAACTGTGTTACAGACAATATTATGTGATAGAACATAAAATACTGGTGTAGGCTTTATGGGCAAATGGCAAGGTAGATGACCCTGACAAAGAGATACCAACAATAAAAGCAGTGTAGAGAAAAAGTAGAAAGAAGCAGGACCTGCAGGTGGCTGAGACATATGGGGGAAAAACTGGCAATGTGCTAGAGCAGTTTTAGGATGTCAGAGTTGATATATAAAGAAAGCAACTTCTGAAGTTTTAATAGACTTGCAATAAAAAATGGAGATTGATTGATTGATGGATAACTATTGAACTCTTTTTAATTCAAATACTTCACTTTTGGCCTTCTTGATATACTAGGATTTTTTAAAAAACTACAAAAATATTAGCTTCCATATTTCAGTTTCAAAGCAATTTGAGACTCAAGAAGGTACCAGTGATTGACCCTCACTTTCCTAATTTCTAATGCAATAATTATAACATTAAAAGCAATAAAAGGTATCTACATTTATCAATCAATCTTTCTATATATCTATATCTATGATTAAATCTATATCTGAATATAAATATACACATTGGCATAGATATACCAGGTGTCAAGGACAATATTAGACATATTACATTTTAATTTTCTTACAATAACTCAACACAGCAGGAACTATTATTATTATCATTAAACAGATAAGGAAAAAGACTTCAAACAGTTACCCTACTCACCCTAAATCACAGAGCAGATTCCCAGATCTTAACATGTTGACTGTGTTTTCTGAGAAAATCTCTTTCTATAAAACTCAGAGGAATGGTGTAAACATACAAGGGGTAATAAAATGGGAATTCCATGGAAGAAGACTGTTAGGTAAAATAAAAGGGCAAGTATATGTTAATAGCACATATTTTATAGTTTAGGCTGCCCAGACACTTACCCTGCCAACTATTTGACTACAGGAACATTATTTAACCTCCCTATCTCTCAGCTTCTTCATCTTTATAATAGGGATAATGACACAACCTATCTCATGGGCTTGTTTTGAGAACTAAATGAATTGACAAATGAATTATAAAACATTTAGAATAGTGCTAGGCATAAAGTAAGTACTATATGTGTGATTATCTACTGTTATTTCAAATGACCCACTATTTTTTTCTGTCTGATGCTAAAATAAAAATGAAAAAAACTATATAAATGTTTGATGTTCCACGTTGAACATAAATAAAATTCGAACATCTTCTGGGTTGTCTGGCTTTTATCTAAGTGACTTATGGTTAATAAAAACTATATCCCCTTAAAGTGAAGATTTTATTTTAAGCCTATTTCCATTCAAGATTGCTATAAAGCATCTCTTGAGCATACTGATATCGTCGTGCATTTCATATACATTTCCAACCCAACAATGTCTTGTGTTGCACATTTCATTGAGCTACTAATCTGGCTCTGAATTTCTTTGAATATCTGGATGGTGTGAGGAATCTGCTTCTCAGGTGGTTAAAATTACATTACAATAAAAATATTCAGCTTGGTGCCATAATCATATCATATATGTGTCAGGCTTCCAAAAACATGCTTGTTGCATAGTAAAAGTCAGTAGTAGTCTTCCCTTTTGTGCTTCTGAGAAGCTCTTGGAGTATATTATGGTCTGCCCATTTTGGCCTAAACTATGAGTATTATTTATATTGTTTCTAGTGTTTTATTAGACATCCTCAATATGTTCCCAAGTTTGCAACCTAATAAAATGTTTTCTATATTCTTCTTGGGAATATACTTCCTCTGAACTTGTATGACTTGCTCCTGGATACTTCATTATGCTCTCGGTCTGTTGTATTGGAATGACATTCCAGCTACTCAGAAATGCATTGGGATACCTACTTTATTTCCTTCCTCAGTTTCCTTAATATTGCTTTATGCCCTACCTCTCTGCCTGTTTCTCATTCTTTCTGTTTGATCTTCTTTCAGTCAGCAAAAATGTTTAGCACTTACTCTATGCTAGATATAGTGGTATGTGCCAAGACTTAAAAAAAGTTTGGAAAAATGACTTTTATATCTTCTGCCATCAAAGAATTTATAAGCTTGTGGGGTGGGGGAAGGAATGAAATACAAAACAAAAAGTAATTTTAAAAAATAATATGGTGCAATTTTTTTTCAGACAATTTAATGTTGTGCATGTGTCAAAATTTTATTACAATCTTGCTGCAGGGGAAAAGACTTGCAGCAGATAAGTTGCAGATTAGATTTACTTTTCTTTGGGACATACTACAAGAAAAGTGGATGGTTAGATTATCACTATTATATAACATAAAAGAAAAAAATATAGTTGAGAATTATTAAACAATGCCTTCAGACTGGTTAAAGATAATTAGGTTCTTTCCAAGATTAAGAGTCCATTGAAGGGGTGGGTAGCAGAGTTCTTAGAAGTGTTCTTATTCCCATTAAAATTTATTTGAAAATTAATTAAGCCTTTAATCAAGGATGATAATTTTTCCCAGAAAGGACTTTTACATGATAATATGAATACAGGTTCTGTCCTTGGCCAGGTTTGGATCAATTTTTCCCCTTTCACATGAGTTTGTGATAAGAAGAACTGTAGGTCTGAATACAGTATTACTAATCACCTATTACAGGGGAAGAAATGAGAGTCAATAGATCTCAGTCAAAAATTACTGTTTAACATCAGTGGGAAAGGAATATCTGCCATAATTTGGATTCTTGATAAACTGAAACAAATGAGTGGGGCCAGTGTTTTGCTGCTCAAATCAATTTAAATGTTCTGGCCTTAATGAGCTCTATGGAATGGGATGCTGAGAATTGAAAAAGGTTCTTATAGAAATCCATCTTTAATGTGGGGCACCACAAAGATCGAGCCCACTCAGACTCAGATGAACTCCGATTTTCTTTCAACACATTTGAGGACATGCACAGAGGATCTTTACAAAAGGTACAAAGAAGAAATATGTACAAAGAAGAAAAGTACACAAATAAGTCTTAAAATTATACAGTATTTTTTACATTTTAAAGTGAGAAGGGTATACACAAAAGACACAAGAGATCTTTTTCTTTTTTTGCTTTTACTAATTTTTTGTTTGTATGTTTTGGAGCTGGGGCCACTGAAATGGAGGTCATTTCCTTAAAAAGGGAAATTACACAGTGAATCATGTGAGCATAAGAACTGGCCGGGGCTAGGAAGGGCTTTTCCTAAAATCTGGAGTTAAGTTTCACTTAACAGAAGAGTGGATATAAAGAGCGAATTGGGGCGGAGGCTGTGATGGAAATAGTTAGTAAATTCCACCTTCTGCTTAAAAAAATCTTGACAGCAGAGACCCAAATATGTTCCTAGTTACAATCATATAGATTTTAAGACCTTTTAAAAATGTCTTAATCTCTGTAATTCCTTCATGTTTATTACTTTTGTCATCTGTCTGGTTCCTTGCACTGATTAGCAGTAAAATCTTTGACAGAGAGCATCAACTAGAAATAATAATACTGAAAGTTGAAACATTACTGTTTACATGTCTTCCAGGCAGTATCTAATTTAATTCTGAAAACTACCTTCCTAAATACATACTGTTATTATTTCTAGAAGAAATCCATGAAGTTAAGGAAAGTTATGTAACTTGCTCAAAGTCACAGAAGGTGGTTGACCTTGATGCAAATCGAGATGCTTTTTTTTTCCACTCCAAAGTCTAAGCTGTTAGAACAATGTCTTCTGTGCAAACCTTGAATC
>NW_007733503.1:45766-53830 GCF_000696425.1 Galeopterus variegatus
ATCTCTGAGGCAGAGAAAGTCACCAACTTGTTAGTTCTTCTAAGTCATATTTTTAAGGCACTTGTTTATCTTACTCACTAGAACACAAGTCCTCCAAAGGCAGGAGTGTGTCTTACTCAGCTTTGTCCTTCCTGTGCACAGGACACAAGGTGGTTCCTTATTTAGAGTAGACCCCAAAAGAATGAGTGTTGAGCAATTAGGTGGATGAATCAATGTATAAACACAAAGGCATTTTAATTCAAAGAACCTTTACCATCTTTGTTACCAATAACTTAGCTTTTGAAGTATATATATATAAAAATTAATCACAAGAGAGTAACTTTGATTTATATAGACTAGGGTGGAGATAAATGAAGATAAATATTTAAAAGTCCTTTGGAAAACAACCACCACTGCTAAATGCTTTTTGAGGTAAATTTCACTGTAAGCAAATTATAACCTTACTGGAATATGAATTACGGACTTCATCCTATGTGATAAAATTTGCTAGATATAGGTGGGTGTTGTTGAATTGAAAACTATTATTAACACTGAACACCAATAAAATCCATATAAAAGTAAAAATTTAAAAATAGCAATGCCTTCAAGAGTCAAAACACACACACAAAAATGTTTGCCAAAGCAAAACAGAGAAATATAAACTTTACAATGAAGAATTCACTAGTGAAATCAGCAGGAGCTTAAAGAATAGAATGTAATGAACAGCTGATAAAGGTTTGATAAAAATTCAAAGCTTGTGTTGATTATGAGAATGAAGGCTTAGCATTTCCATTACTGAACATTTTTCTGTAGCTTTCTTCAGCAGATATTAAGCTTGTAAAGAGCAAAAGCTTTCAAGAATCAAGTCTTTAAGAAAGCAATAATAGCATTTGGAAAATTTATTACAATACAAAAGGATCAAAAGTCTTTAAAGCACTAATCTATGTGGTGATCTTGCATTCTCTTTGTACAACTAAATTGAGTCCGAAGTATTAAACTGAAACCGTGGAACTGTAATTACACAACTAACTAGCCACCTGCAGTTCAGATAGTGTCAAGTGAATTGGGTCAGGTTGGAAAGAAGTCAAATACTTAAATGAGGAATAAAACACTTCCTTGTCCCTGTGGTTGGGTTGTTAGTGTGACTATGAACTGGTTGCCACTTTAAATACTAAAATCTTCACGGTTTCACATATTTGTTCTTATGTTATCTTTTAAAAGTTTAAAAACATACAAGAAGAAAATACATGTAAAACACTTCCTTGTCCCTGTGGTTGGGTTGTTAGTGTGACTATGAACTGGTTGCCACTTTAAATACTAAAATCTTCACGGATTCACATATTTGTTCTTATGTTATCTTTTAAAAGTTTAAAAACATACAAGAAGAAAATACATAATTGACAAAAAAGACCCTATGTATGAAGGTCAAATGGATAATTTTTTCTGTTTTTTTTTTCTTACGTACATAAAAAACTAGAAATTAAACTTTCCAAGGATTTCTTCATAAGGTATAGTGATAACAACAATTACAAACACTTGTATCATGACATAATTTCTAAAATATTTTCTCATATAGTGTTTCGTTTGCTCCATACGATATCTGAGGAAACTTAGACTCTGAGAACCTGATTTTTACAATCTTCTTTAGCTTATAAGTGATAGAACCAGGATTTAAATTTAAATTTTCTCATTTCAAATTCCTAGGCTCTTAAAGAACATTGCTACTAACCAGATGCCTTTTATATTATATATGCAAAGCTTCTACCATAATCTAGCAATATTTCCTAGGAGTCAGAATTATGACCCATTGGATATTGTATCAAGAGTGAGAGATAAGAAATAACCAAAAATATGTTTTCACAGTACAAGCCTAATAGGCATTTTAAGTATTTTCTCCTTAGTAAGTATAACAAAAACTATAGGTTGAAGACAATTATTTGTTTAGTATGGGAGTTTGTTTAGTGGGAGTTCATATTTTTAGAAAACATTCATCCAATCTTGCTATTGTAGCCGGATTAGATTCTATCCTGGGTAGACTCTATTCTGGGCAGACTTTATCCTGAGTAAACTCTATCCTGGAAGCAACGAATCTTAGTTTTGCTGTTCTACATTTTTTTTAAGTTAAAAATTAACTTTTAATATGCTGCAACATATTTAAGGTTTGGTAAAATATTTGTTTCAGATATATGAACAATTTTATGCACAGTAAGATTAAATAAGGTTTGAGAAAAATCTCGCCAACATATACTTGGAGAGGTTGATTAAAGGGCACTGATTCCATTTGTATAAATCGATGAACATTAGTAAAAGAAAAGGTCTGCCAAGACTATAAGAGCCCACCAGTGGCCACAGTTATGTTTCTTGGTTATAAATATTTTAACTTGCAGAAAAATAGCAGTTTAACAAACATAAACAATGGATATTATCTCAGATTATCCTAAACTCAGAAAATTACTTTGATTAATAAGCAAATTCAAAACACTTTTACACAAGACAATGCAAATGAATGTGTCCAGAGAAGTACTTGATCTTGTTCAGGAAATGTCAACTGTGTTACAGACAATATTATGTGATAGAACATAAAATACTGGTGTAGGCTTTATGGGCAAATGGCAAGGTAGATGACCCTGACAAAGAGATACCAACAATAAAAGCAGTGTAGAGAAAAAGTAGAAAGAAGCAGGACCTGCAGGTGGCTGAGACATATGGGGGAAAAACTGGCAATGTGCTAGAGCAGTTTTAGGATGTCAGAGTTGATATATAAAGAAAGCAACTTCTGAAGTTTTAATAGACTTGCAATAAAAAATGGAGATTGATTGATTGATGGATAACTATTGAACTCTTTTTAATTCAAATACTTCACTTTTGGCCTTCTTGATATACTAGGATTTTTTTAAAAACTACAAAAATATTAGCTTCCATATTTCAGTTTCAAAGCAATTTGAGACTCAAGAAGGTACCAGTGATTGACCCTCACTTTCCTAATTTCTAATGCAATAATTATAACATTAAAAGCAATAAAAGGTATCTACATTTATCAATCAATCTTTCTATATATCTATATCTATGATTAAATCTATATCTGAATATAAATATACACATTGGCATAGATATACCAGGTGTCAAGGACAATATTAGACATATTACATTTTAATTTTCTTACAATAACTCAACACAGCAGGAACTATTATTATTATCATTAAACAGATAAGGAAAAAGACTTCAAACAGTTACCCTACTCACCCTAAATCACAGAGCAGATTCCCAGATCTTAACATGTTGACTGTGTTTTCTGAGAAAATCTCTTTCTATAAAACTCAGAGGAATGGTGTAAACATACAAGGGGTAATAAAATGGGAATTCCATGGAAGAAGACTGTTAGGTAAAATAAAAGGGCAAGTATATGTTAATAGCACATATTTTATAGTTTAGGCTGCCCAGACACTTACCCTGCCAACTATTTGACTACAGGAACATTATTTAACCTCCCTATCTCTCAGCTTCTTCATCTTTATAATAGGGATAATGACACAACCTATCTCATGGGCTTGTTTTGAGAACTAAATGAATTGACAAATGAATTATAAAACATTTAGAATAGTGCTAGGCATAAAGTAAGTACTATATGTGTGATTATCTACTGTTATTTCAAATGACCCACTATTTTTTTCTGTCTGATGCTAAAATAAAAATGAAAAAAACTATATAAATGTTTGATGTTCCACGTTGAACATAAATAAAATTCGAACATCTTCTGGGTTGTCTGGCTTTTATCTAAGTGACTTATGGTTAATAAAAACTATATCCCCTTAAAGTGAAGATTTTATTTTAAGCCTATTTCCATTCAAGATTGCTATAAAGCATCTCTTGAGCATACTGATATCGTCGTGCATTTCATATACATTTCCAACCCAACAATGTCTTGTGTTGCACATTTCATTGAGCTACTAATCTGGCTCTGAATTTCTTTGAATATCTGGATGGTGTGAGGAATCTGCTTCTCAGGTGGTTAAAATTACATTACAATAAAAATATTCAGCTTGGTGCCATAATCATATCATATATGTGTCAGGCTTCCAAAAACATGCTTGTTGCATAGTAAAAGTCAGTAGTAGTCTTCCCTTTTGTGCTTCTGAGAAGCTCTTGGAGTATATTATGGTCTGCCCATTTTGGCCTAAACTATGAGTATTATTTATATTGTTTCTAGTGTTTTATTAGACATCCTCAATATGTTCCCAAGTTTGCAACCTAATAAAATGTTTTCTATATTCTTCTTGGGAATATACTTCCTCTGAACTTGTATGACTTGCTCCTGGATACTTCATTATGCTCTCGGTCTGTTGTATTGGAATGACATTCCAGCTACTCAGAAATGCATTGGGATACCTACTTTATTTCCTTCCTCAGTTTCCTTAATATTGCTTTATGCCCTACCTCTCTGCCTGTTTCTCATTCTTTCTGTTTGATCTTCTTTCAGTCAGCAAAAATGTTTAGCACTTACTCTATGCTAGATATAGTGGTATGTGCCAAGACTTAAAAAAAGTTTGGAAAAATGACTTTTATATCTTCTGCCATCAAAGAATTTATAAGCTTGTGGGGTGGGGGAAGGAATGAAATACAAAACAAAAAGTAATTTTAAAAAATAATATGGTGCAATTTTTTTTCAGACAATTTAATGTTGTGCATGTGTCAAAATTTTATTACAATCTTGCTGCAGGGGAAAAGACTTGCAGCAGATAAGTTGCAGATTAGATTTACTTTTCTTTGGGACATACTACAAGAAAAGTGGATGGTTAGATTATCACTATTATATAACATAAAAGAAAAAAATATAGTTGAGAATTATTAAACAATGCCTTCAGACTGGTTAAAGATAATTAGGTTCTTTCCAAGATTAAGAGTCCATTGAAGGGGTGGGTAGCAGAGTTCTTAGAAGTGTTCTTATTCCCATTAAAATTTATTTGAAAATTAATTAAGCCTTTAATCAAGGATGATAATTTTTCCCAGAAAGGACTTTTACATGATAATATGAATACAGGTTCTGTCCTTGGCCAGGTTTGGATCAATTTTTCCCCTTTCACATGAGTTTGTGATAAGAAGAACTGTAGGTCTGAATACAGTATTACTAATCACCTATTACAGGGGAAGAAATGAGAGTCAATAGATCTCAGTCAAAAATTACTGTTTAACATCAGTGGGAAAGGAATATCTGCCATAATTTGGATTCTTGATAAACTGAAACAAATGAGTGGGGCCAGTGTTTTGCTGCTCAAATCAATTTAAATGTTCTGGCCTTAATGAGCTCTATGGAATGGGATGCTGAGAATTGAAAAAGGTTCTTATAGAAATCCATCTTTAATGTGGGGCACCACAAAGATCGAGCCCACTCAGACTCAGATGAACTCCGATTTTCTTTCAACACATTTGAGGACATGCACAGAGGATCTTTACAAAAGGTACAAAGAAGAAATATGTACAAAGAAGAAAAGTACACAAATAAGTCTTAAAATTATACAGTATTTTTTACATTTTAAAGTGAGAAGGGTATACACAAAAGACACAAGAGATCTTTTTCTTTTTTTGCTTTTACTAATTTTTTGTTTGTATGTTTTGGAGCTGGGGCCACTGAAATGGAGGTCATTTCCTTAAAAAGGGAAATTACACAGTGAATCATGTGAGCATAAGAACTGGCCGGGGCTAGGAAGGGCTTTTCCTAAAATCTGGAGTTAAGTTTCACTTAACAGAAGAGTGGATATAAAGAGCGAATTGGGGCGGAGGCTGTGATGGAAATAGTTAGTAAATTCCACCTTCTGCTTAAAAAAATCTTGACAGCAGAGACCCAAATATGTTCCTAGTTACAATCATATAGATTTTAAGACCTTTTAAAAATGTCTTAATCTCTGTAATTCCTTCATGTTTATTACTTTTGTCATCTGTCTGGTTCCTTGCACTGATTAGCAGTAAAATCTTTGACAGAGAGCATCAACTAGAAATAATAATACTGAAAGTTGAAACATTACTGTTTACATGTCTTCCAGGCAGTATATATAGATTTTAAGACCTTTTAAAAATGTCTTAATCTCTGTAATTCCTTCATGTTTATTACGTTTGTCATCTGTCTGGTTCCTTGCACTGATTAGCAGTAAAATCTTTGACAGAGAGCACCAACTAGAAATAATAATACTGAAAGTTGAAACATTACTGTTTACATGTCTTCCAGGCAGTATCTAATTTAATTCTGAAAACTACCTTCCTAAATACATACTGTTATTATTTCTAGAAGAAATCCATGAAGTTAAGGAAAGTTACGTAACTTGCTCAAAGTCACAGAAGGTGGTTGACCTTGATGCAAATCGAGATGCTTTTTTTTTCCACTCCAAAGTCTAAGCTGTTAGAACAATGTCTTCTGTGCAAACCTTGAATCCGTAACTTGCTCAAAGTCACAGAAGGTGGTTGACCTTGATGCAAATCGAGATGCTTTTTTTTTTCCACTCCAAAGTCTAAGCTGTTAGAACAATGTCTTCTGTGCAAACCTTGAATCTTGAGCTTAAGTCTTACCTCTGCAACTCTTGTGGTTATGGGTAAACTATTTAGCCTCTCTGAGCTACATTTTTTTTTTTTTTCCCACGTAATGCACCCAGTTTGAGGAGTTGTTTATTCAAAGCACCTGAATCTTCCCTGGACATCTTGTAGATGTAGTTTCTTTTTCTTCCTAACATGCTTATCATTGGAAGATAAAAAAAGAAGAAAAGAGCTAGAGAGACAGAATTTCCTCTACTCTGAAGCCAGTTTTAAGAATGAAATCCCGGACGAGCCTTTGGCACACTCAGGAGACTGCGGCGCTGGGAGCGCTGCAGCGCTCCCACCCGGGGTTCAGGTCCTATATAGGGATGGCTGGTGTGCTCACTGGCTGGGCATAGTGCAGCCGATCTCACAAAAAAAGACAAAAAAAAGAAAAAAAGAAAAAAAAGAATGAAATCCCCAAGGCATAGATAGTGTGTTAACTCATCAGGAGAAGGGAAGTCAGGCTGGGCTTGAAAAGTGGCCCTGAGACTAAACAGAGAACAACGGATGGGGTCCTTCCAAATGTATATGACTTCATGACTCTGTCCTCAATCTTCCTTTGCTTTACGCTGTTTCTTGGATTGATCTACAATACCTCATGAGCTATCATGAGGATGGCAGTATAAGCCAGTAGGAGATAGTTATGATTCTTACATTGTCCTTTGGCACTCAGACTAGAAACTCCCTATAAAAAGCAGAATTCTAACTCCAGAAGTGTTTCCATGGTTATGATGTCTTTCCTGGATATCTTGTAGATGTAGTTTCTGTTTTTGTTTTTTTTCCCTTCCTAACAGGGAGGATA
This sequence comes from Galeopterus variegatus, assembly GCF_000696425.1. Taxonomy (NCBI): domain Eukaryota; kingdom Metazoa; phylum Chordata; class Mammalia; order Dermoptera; family Cynocephalidae; genus Galeopterus; species Galeopterus variegatus. The sequence goes on from NW_007733503.1 coordinate 53,112, forward strand.
TAAAAGAAAAGCCCAGCATCTCATCAAGGAGGAAAAGCGAAGAGATACAAATCAAGCCACCACAGTTAGCTTTCTCCCTTTTTTTCAGTGAGCATGTGGTAGGTGCTCATTAAATATTCATTAAATTGAATTGAAAATAATGTTGTGACTGCCTTTGTTTTCTTTGTGTAAGATAATTGAATGGATGACAGAAAGCATAGGAAAGTTCTTTTGCATATAATAAAGTTACATGTAAATGGGAATGGCTATTAATAAATTAATGAAACCAGAGTTTTTTTAGAGTACTAAAAATGCAATAAGAACTGAGTATGAAAAGATTTAAAACGTCCTAAATTTAATAAATCTTTTGAATAAGGAAGTATTGTGGGAAAAATCTTAAAAATGTGAAAACAGTTGTCAAAAAAAATCGACTTGCAAATGGCAGCTGAGATTCCTGGGAGTCCTTTTAATGGAGTTCTCGACATTGTCTATTGAACCCTTTGATGTTATCTGATTCTATAAGGCTGTGCACCTTTGATTGTCTTTTATTGATGAGGCTATTTTACAACTTTATAGGGATGGAAGCTCTGTTGTAGCAAACTGATAACAATGAAAATGTTTCTTGTCTATAGAAATGCAAATGAATTTTGTCCAGTAGAGAATAAAAATCTCTGTAAGACATTTTCATTTGAATCAGTTTTAACATCTTTCTTGTTTCTTTACTAATTAACAAGCTAAAT
>NW_007733503.1:54316-58468 GCF_000696425.1 Galeopterus variegatus
ACTTGCAAATGGCAGCTGAGATTCCTGGGAGTCCTTTTAATGGAGTTCTCGACATTGTCTATTGAACCCTTTGAGGTTATCTGATTCTATAAGGCTGTGCACCTTTGATTGTCTTTTATTGATGAGGCTATTTTACAACTTTATAGGGATGGAAGCTCTGTTGTAGCAAACTGATAACAATGAAAATGTTTCTTGTCTATAGAAATGCAAATGAATTTTGTCCAGTAGAGAATAAAAATCTCTGTAAGACATTTTCATTTGAATCAGTTTTAACATCTTTCTTGTTTCTTTACTAATTAACAAGCTAAATAGAATCTTTGATAGATGTTCATTTTATGTTTGAGGAGAGTCATTATTTAACCATCTTGACAATTATACTTTCACAGAAGGGAACTACTGAGTGCCTCTTAGGTGCTGGGCGTTAAGCACAGTGATGTCAATTATGCTAATCATCAAATATTTGAAACAACTCTACAATGTGGAAAGACATTTTTGTAGAATTTGTCTATACTAATAAGAACTCTGAGATTGCAGGACGAAAAGGTAAGTTAGGGTCTCTACAAAGGTATAAAGAGGGCCCAAGAAAAGTGCTTGGCAAGAATGAAATTTATGGCTTGTTAAACATATGAATTACTTAAATATATATATTTTAATATTAGTTTACAATGTTTCACTGTAATCTACATTATAAATAATCATATCTATCATGTTATATCTATGTTGGAGAGATAAAATCATCTGTTTATTAAAGCCAGTAATGCACTTTTCAGAAAACTAATAATGAAGACATTTTGCAACATGCTAATGCATTGAATTTGCTCTGAATCTCTTTATTGTGTGTTATACTTGAATTATTTTTATTGCTTATCTCTCTGAGGTAAACAAATTACATTTTATAAAATTTAGTTGCTTTTTTCATTTAAATTAATGACTAAGCCAAACCATCCCCCAAAAAGAAAAAGAAAAAAAAATATTTACCTATTTGTTTTCAAAAACAGCATACTAGGAAAACAAAATGAAGGATTTACAAAAACCTAAAAATGTAATATTTTAGAATTCCAATTCATTTTGCAAAAGAATAATGAGTCTTTTCCTTTGCTCTACAGGAGCAATTGCAAATAATTATCTCACCAGTTTTTATACCACTTTTGATTCTCTGACCCCACTCTCAGATTTTCTTCACATCAGTGTCATAGCTGTAAGCAAACAACCTGTTTTCCACTATTTAGAAATGGACACTGGACTACTAGAGGAAGAGCAAGTAAAATAGCGGCGGCAAGCAATGTGAGCTTCCTTCACATCCTATTCTTGGGAACTAAGATTAGGAAGGTAGGATCAAGAATGTTCAACCTTGTATAACCCCAGATTTGGTGTTCCTTTATGATTTAGCAAAGATCAAGATCAATCACAGCCTAGTTTTTTCTACTACAAGTGGCCCTTAGATTCTCCATTATTATGGAGGCCAGAGAGTGTTTTGTGGACAGCAAATATACTTTAGAATCAGATGAACCCAGGATCAAATTCTGGTTCTTTGACTAGCTGTCTTAATTTAGTCAAGATTTCTAACCTCTTTCCTTAGGTGCAGATTAATATGACAATATGTCTTTCACGGAGACATTGTGAGCGTTAAATTGAATGATGTGTATTTTGCATCTCACCTATAGTTGATTCTTAATAATGGTAACTATTACAGATAGAATATAAAAATCAGGTACAATCCTGCCAGAAACAGGATTTGAATTTTAGTGTCAAATACTTTTTGTTTGATGTGGTAGTTCAGAAAATTCTTCCTAGGATTTATGTCCTGATTTAGAGGAGAAATGGGGAGATGAGAATGATCTTCTTGGTTCTGCTGTTTTCTCAAAAGCCAAGGTGCCATATTTTGGGGTGGCGTGTCCTGAAATCCATCAAATGCTCATATTTGTCCTTTGTAACCATCAGATTTAGCTATTATCATTTCTAGATCCATGGGATGTTGTGCTCTTGAGTGCCATCTCTATCAAAGTGTTCTTCTAAAAGTCAGACATAGATTAAGTTATGCAGTACCCATGACAATAAAACTTCTGCACATGAAAAGCTAAAAGAAGTATGAAATTAAGGAGGTCAGCATGACTATGTTCCAGGCCAGAACTGGTATTGTATTTATTTATTCCATCTTCTTCCCCTTTCAACATTTCTGTTTTGTGAGGATACTTCAAACACAACATTTCTGTCTTCAACATAGCTACCCTTTATAAATCAGCTCTGTGGGGCACAGAATCAAAAAGAAATTATTCTGAAGTGTAACTGGGGAAAATTGTTTCATGCAAATTGAATGGTAAAATTGGATAGTAGTGTGAAGATATGGGACATATTCAAAACACTGTTGGAACTATTTTACACTGATAATTTTCACCATAATTAGTACGTTAATGGATGCTGTTTTTACAGCTGTAGTTCAGTGGCCTTAGGCAAAATTTCAGGGTAGGAAGACACATGCCAGAAAGAAAGAATTGAATACTGATTGTTAATATTGTTTGTGCCCCCTTTGCAGTAGGTAGATGAATACTAGCTCTCAAATATTTTCTCCTCCTGTTCTGCTAAACAATGACCTCTATAACATGAAAGAAAATTAGTAGTGTGTAGAAAAAACATTTTTTCATGATCCTGAAAAAAGGTTAATTACCTTAACAACTAGAAACTATTCATTTCTTCCCAAAACCCCTTTTTAATTCCCTTTGCTGCTGAACCTTATTTGTCAGATATTTACATCTCAAATGCTTTGTTTATTTCTAAAAGAACTGGCCCTTTCCTGGCTTAGACTTTGGCAGAGATTTCATTTATTTTATTATACAATATAAAGTCCATGATATTTTCAAAATATGTGGATATTCTTTTCATATTTACCTTAAATATGAAGTTGCATTTAAAGCTATCTATAAAAAGGTGTTCCCTATTATGTTTCACTTGATAAATAAGTTATTCAGTTGATAGAAAGAATTTATTATTTTTAAGGAGGAACCATAGCATTTCATTTTTCATATCCAATTGCTTCTTTATCCTTAATCTGCTTTTCAACATTTTTTATTTTAATTGGATTTTTTTTACATTGTAGAAGTCCCTAAGAGCAGTATTTTAAAGACAATGAAATTTTTAAGCTACATACGTGTAGCAACAAAATGTACTCTGCACAATTTTACCAGTGAATATCTTTGATTATTGTCTCTGTCTCCACAGGCAGAGGAGATACAAACTTTCTATCTATTGTCTCCCAAAAAGAAAACGTGGCTTTTGGCTTGGACTTCATTTTAACTCCTCCCCTTTTGTTAGAAATTTCTATTTCTTCTCTTCTCTTCTCATTTTCTACATAAAACTCTTCTAACTAAATGTGTATGTATTCCACCAGGACAGCTTCCTGGACAAAGATTATTTCTATGTCACATAAAAAACCACTCTGTGGATTATTTAGTTCTGAGTTCAACATAATATCAACCATCTAGCATTCTATGGGTTTGTAAAAATACACATGTTAGCATCAAGAGGGCAAAACCTTTGGAAAATTGACTGCACTTTTCAGTTTTAGCATAATTTCCACCATTAATCAATTACCATCAATCAATTGATCAATCACTTGATCATCATTGTGAGTGATCGTTCTTAAATACATATTGAGAACAAATCAGATTATGGAAATATATCTAGCATTAAGGATATATAGTGGTGTGGGAGTTAGTTATTTTTTCTGGGAGTTTATAGTTGACTTGGTGAAACTGGATATATTGACAAAGGAATAGAAAGATTTAAGGTAATGTATGATACAGAACAGAAAATGTATTCTCTGAGAGCTCAGAGATAGGGGAGTTTGTGGAAATCATTTTCCATGAGTCTCCTGCGTTTCTGCCCAAGCTGAGGCACTGATTCTCTATGTTTCAGATGATCTCTTTATGGATGTTTGTATAACAACCAGCTTAGAAGGTAGATAGATTGTGTCCCTTAGAGCAAAGGGCAAGTTTGTGTGATGCTCAGTGTGATAAAGATAATATTTCTCTCTAGGCAAAGATTAGGCAGAGTAGCTTGCACTCTGTTACAGAAGGTTGGGGTTCCCTAAGCTTGGGGTTCCTCAGCTCTGACACTAACCCACTAAATGCAAAACATCCACCTGGACCACTTCAA
>NW_007733503.1:59338-62723 GCF_000696425.1 Galeopterus variegatus
GTAAACAGAACAGGACACACGTATGTAATAGAAAAGGAATTGAAAAAGTTGAATTATTTTCAAAAATACGTTTGATTTTCTATTTCACTTGGGTTATCTGAATGCAACCCATGATGACAAATCTCTTATTTTTTGCTCACAACTTTGTATAGATGGTAAATTTTAAGTTGGAAATCCTTATTGTATATTAGATCACTTCTCCAAACATTTATTCTCCAACTGGATTTTTGTCAAGCAGTGTTAGATAGCTTCTTGTTTCTGTACAGAGAAGTGTATAGCATAGCTTTGAAATTATGGCAGCAAGTACTGAAGAGAGCTGCCTATTAAGAGATTTAATCATGGCAGTGCTTATGTTCAATAAAAGTTATCAAAAGGCATTATCATAATTAGGAACTTCAGTGTGCTTCAAGTACATCACCTTATGAATTATGCGGAACTATTTTTGAACTACAATGCAACACTAAATTAGGTTCCTCTCTCATTTAAAAATAATTAAAGCATAATCAGTTACTATTCTCTGCTCATTTTTAATTTCTACAATGCTGCCTTGATTTTGTAAATCTACAGAAATCATGTCTTTATTCCTTTTTCCTGTTTTAATGTCACCTTATATCAGTTTCACTTTTTTTCTAGGTCTGGCTTACGAAACCAACTGGCACTATAATGATTCTTCGTGGTAGAACCCAGGATATGTTATAGTTATTTCTCTTAAGCCAGGCTAGTCTTGCAAACATGCTGCCTCCATTTAGTGAAAATAAGAGGGGATAGAACAGAAAGAGGAGATCATGCACATCTTAAAATAACAACAGCCATATGACAGTTTCAGGCCTGTGTTTGGAGAGAATTTGCATTTATCCCATTAAGTCTGCCTGAGCTCTGCTTTCAAATTTTGATGTTGCCAGTCAATTTGCAGAGGTCAATAATATCTTTTTCTAAATGCAAGTTTTCTTATAATTGCACCTCAATAACTGACAACTGGCCCTGACAAAAGACAAGAAAGACAAGTGTTTGTTGCAGGAAAACATCAATATATGGCATTTTGTAGACAGGACTACTCTGGAAAGACTCTGCTATTTCTGGACCATTAGCATCAAGTCAAGGTTTCAAATGATAAACTCAATTAGAGTGGAGTTGACTAAGTGATCTAAAATACTGTGCATTAGGAGCAATGTACAAGCATGGAGTTCATTAAATGGCAGTATCAATATGATCACCTTTTAGTAACACAATCAATTTGCTGGTCTTTGAATAGTAGTGGTGGTCAGACTAAATTAAATTTCATGTACACTGGCCAAGTGATTTACAGTATCTAGATTTACAGTATCTCAGAATAAAGAATGATGACTTTCAAGTATTCCTGGAGCGAAGAGAGGAATAAATCATAAAACAGGCCAAGTAAGGTGAGAAAACTTGCCTTTTGTTTGCTTCCAAGTTTTACAATAGGTCTTTTCCTGAAGTCTGCAAAAAACGTCAGACTAATCAGAATCCTGTGAACCCCACAGATAGTAGACTTGAGTGCTGCTTTGGCAAATTGGTATTCCATTTACATTCCCATCAAAGCCTTTAAGGTTTATATTGCTGAATTCCTACTGACAGGTGCTATGCAAGCAGCCCTATTATGATATGCTGGAAATAGTCATTGTAGCTCAATAAGGAAAGCTTGAAGATTCAAAGAGAGGACAAGCAAAACAGTTTAAATTTATTACAGGCACATCTGAATCCTTCATCTTTCAACTCTTTTCTTAATATGCAAGATATGAATAAAAGAATAATGGTAAAGATCTTATCTGAATGGTGGCCACATGTGTCATATTCAGATATATTTTTCAATAATGTACATTTTTTTCCCCAGAGAGCTGTTTCCAGTTAGCATAAGATTTGCCAATAATCATGACCTATATTTTATACTTGTACTCTGGGTAAGTGTCTGGCTCTTTGATGATTTGGGGGGAAAAATTTAGAGGACCAATAGAAATCTGTTTGATATGTTTATGTCGGATGTGATCTTTAGAATAAATCAGCCTCCTATGCTTTAAGAGCAATTGATACTATTCAGAGCCAGCATCTATAATAAATACAGCAGTTGCTACCAAATAAAATAAAATACCTCATTCAATGGAGAATATTTTAAAAACGTACCCAGGATTTACATAAATTCTTTAAAGCTCTTTTACACTTTAATTCCTGCCAGAATTGACTGCTATTCTGTTAGGCAGTGCTAGGGGGTGCTGTAACCTTACAGCTGAATAAAATCTGGCCCTCAGAACTGAAAACAAGATACTTCATCAGTCTCTTGTCAGAAAAGGTAGGATGTGTGTGTGTTTGGGTGTGAACACGTACATACATATCAATCCACTTTGGCAAGGTCTGAGAAAGAAGAAATTTGAGTAATATTTACAACTGTTGATTTTTACAAAAAATACGTTGATGCTTCAAATCATTCTAATTTTAAAGAATGCAGATTTCATATCTAAGTAAAATATTAAGGTTATTTTTTCTTAAATAAATTTTTGTTATTTTTCTCCAAATTTTAAGATAGGAAGTTCTAGAGAATATTCTGAATAGGCAATTATGAAAATTAAGAATTTTATTATATAGTATTTCTGATTACTAAGCTAATTGTGTTTTATGTCAACCCAAGAATATTGTATTTCAGGGAGTTAGCAGAAGCCAACTCCATTATTTAATTTTCTGATTTTCTCACATGTTAGGAAATTAAATATTTTGGTAAATATCAAGATTTTAAGTCTGAAAACATTATAAGTAATATTGAGTCATCATTATAGCTTTTACCTCTCCAGAGGTATTATCATTTAAAAATTTTAATATTTTTATTGTAACATTTAAATGGGACTTTCCCTAGTCTAGTAACAACTTAAAGAAGAGATGCTCAAGAAAAGCCTATAAAATAAAATTTCTCTGCATATAATGTATTTTGTCAGACTTGGATATAGAGTTCATTGAGACTCTGGGGTCATGGTGCTTTCTTTATGGCGTATTGAAGTTTTTTGATAGGTTCTTTTTAAAAAGAATTTTAAATAATGCAATCATTCATTTTGAATACTTCTCTTTCCCCAACTTTTAAATACAGGCTCTGAAACAAAAGATTGGTGAGCATTTGTAAATTTGGTTAAATTAATTTTAGAAAAATGCATTAAACTTCTACAGTGCCTGGCACTGTGATAGACCCTACAAACATGGAATGAGCAAAAATAAGTTTTCAACCATGGGAAATATGGTCTAATCTTTTCCTTATACTGAGGAAGGAATGTGGACCCCAGATAGGTTTAATTCCCCAAACCTAGAGAAAAGTTACTTTACGTGCCCAGTTACTTTACGTGCCCTTTAAATGAGGTACATAGTTCTAACCCCTTTCATATGTAGG
>NW_007733503.1:63360-66333 GCF_000696425.1 Galeopterus variegatus
GTATGTTTTACTAAATGAAACAGGCTAAGTAGTTGACATTAAGGTAATTCGAAGGAATACCTAGCCTGTGTTCCTTTCCATGAAGTCCACATCATAAGAAAAAGAAACAAGAAATGTGTTGAGCACAACAGTTAAAACTGCCTCAAGTTAACACTAAATTCCTGATTTAGTTAAGAAGTGCCATTAAAATACAGGTTTCTCAGAAACTCTTAGTGCTGATTAGATATGCTTTGGCTGATGGACTATGTAGGTAGAGGCCTTGGCTTAAACTTTTTTCGCATTTCTCATGGCATAGAAAAGGATGTCAATAAAATATTTTTCAACCAATTATTTGTAATTGAAATAATGGCATGAAATGATGTTTTTCTGTTATGTAACTAAAATGATCACTTAAAAGAAAGTTTCAAATATATAAGCCTTGTGAATCTGTGTCATCTGAAAACTTGCTTTTCCTGATCACAAGTGCCCTTTGTAAAATGTAGCATTATTTGTGTGTGGTGTTTGTGCATGGGTGTGTGTACTTATGGAACTGTGTGTGAAAGTGATTTAGGTCAGCAAGGGTACCCTTTCTCTGTGCACTCTTTACACCTCTTCAGCACTTACATGTCAGAAGGTGATGGATGAGCTCAGGAATTGAACTCTGACACTCCCTGGGAGAACATGCCCCTTGTCAGGAATATCTCCAAGGATTCCCATTATCCTTTAATTTAAAAGATTCTTGAAATTACTTGTAATTTTTGCATTTGGTAATGAAAACTTCGTTTTCAGTTTATAAGAAGTTAACAGCAAAATGATATGTATTCCAAATAGCCACTCATAGCATAAAACTACTATCTGACGCAAACATATTAATATTACAGCCAGAAACTACTAATCGCTACCAAGTTATTATCCAAATAATTGGCCAAGTTCGCCTAACGAATGTAACTTATTTGTAGCACTAAACAACTCTTGAAGAAGACAAAGCCAATTGTGGTAAAAAAATAAACTGTTCTTGTTACTTTTAATAATGAATTGTTTCTAATCACACACACAAAGTCTATGTATAATAAATAAACTCTTTGAAAAAAAATAAACACATACACAGACACAAGCTCAGTCAACATTAGCATGTAATTAACTGATTCCTCAAAAATAACTGGATGTTTGATTATTTCAGTCTCATGTCACTGCTGCCATTTACTGCATTTTATTACATTATAGTGAAATAAGCCTAAGAAATGAAATTCCAAACCCCAAGTTTAACTTAGAGCCCCCAAAGACGTTTCTAAGAAAGTTGCCGAGTGGAGCAGATATGCCTAATTCAATTCAACATGTTTAATCAATGTGGAAAATATTAAATGTCTGCAAAAACTACAATTAAAAATTATTGTAAAATGATGTATATGCTAAATCTACCTGAGTTCAGGTTATTCTTTTCCTAAGACGTGGTTATCAGCTAACACTAAAATTGACATCTTCATATAAAAGTATTATGTGACATTTAAGAGCAAAATCAGCATTGTTTCTTATTTCATAGAATTTATCAGATATTAGAATGCTTTTAGCATTATGTCTGGGTGACCTGATTATGACAGACTTATTTTTCCTTATAAATTCTTCTAAAGATAAACATAAGCCATTTGGGAAGAGATTTATTCTTTTCAAAATCAAAAACTCTAGCTACAAGTAAAAGCTTGCCGTTGAAATAAAAGCTGCATTTAAATATTCAACATTCAGCAAAGGACATGACTAAGTCAAGTCTCTATATAATCAGAAAACATGGGATTCTACCAAAAATTATTCATGAGGAATGGGAAGGTTAAGAGAGGAGAAATGTGTAAATCTTACAAATTAAACCTCAGGAACACAATTCAGGAAGGGATTGAAGCAATATGGTACCTGTTTCCACATATATTGCATTACGTGCATATCAAAAGTTAAACATGCTTTTATTGTCATCTCCAAATAATGGCCAGAATGAAAGATACTATTTTATTGTCATGATGTGTGTTGGTACCTCTTTGTAAACTTATCAGTTAAGTTCACCTCCTTCATCCAACATTCTCTTTCACCCTTTCCTCTTAACATATAGTCACAACTTCCACTAGTTAGAGTTTTTGTGAGTGCTGAGGAAGTGCTTACTGATATTTAACAGCACTGTGTCAGTAATGTAATACTTTATGTGGGATTTCCAGGAATTACAACTCTAGGCATAGCCAGGTGCAGTAGACAGTCTGTGAGCAGCATTCCTTAGAGGTGTTCATGCAGAATATTCATGATCATACATGGAAGTTCTGATGGACACCATTGATGACAATGCTTAGCTCCTAGCATTTGTTACATAAAGTCTAATTAATAAGTGTGACTGCTTAAGAGGAATCCATTTCTTTTCTATCCTGATTCCTTCCTCTATCTTTTAACTTACAATAACATCTTCTCATGAGTTTATATTTGGTAAATTTAATATTATTAACAAAATCATTACTGTCATACTTGCTAATTGGTTAGCTTCTGTGTGAGAGGTCCTTGCTCTCCATGCTGATGGGGTTAGTAGGTAAGCCCTGCATTCTTGCATGCTCAATATTTTTCCCATCAGGATTACCTCGTTTCAATCTTGTTGATTCTATTAGGAAAATGGAGAGAGAGTAAAATTGGAGTCAGGGAAAACTTTGGATGAGATATAGAAGAAAAAAAAAAGTTGCTGTTACTTCTCTTTATCTTTGTCCCTCCCCCCCCAACATATATGAAACATCTAGGTTTAGAATACCCTCTGAAATCATCACATAATGATATTTTCTCATTTTTATTTAAAAAATAGAATAGACAAACTATAACTAATTTTTATTGCTCTTATGTAGGTACACAAAGATCTATGCACACCTTTTCCAGAAACAGACTATATTAAAAATGGAGAAAATAATAACATCAATATGGGCTTTTTTCATAGTTTCTCTATTTAAATATTTTCCAGAAATCACAGGGTTTTTTTTT
>NW_007733503.1:66927-78946 GCF_000696425.1 Galeopterus variegatus
TTTTTTTTTCCCCCTCTCAGAAAATATAGAGTAAGTTTTCCTCAGTTTTCTGAATAAAGAAAGTGATAATTGAGTGCCACAATTAAATCTGCCTCAAATGAAGGAAGAAAACTAAGATTCTATGTTACCAATATTCACAATTTCTGGCTAAAGACTCATAATACCATGGTCAAAAGCTTTCCCTCCTTTGAAGAGTTCACAGAATACCACTCAGAATTTGGCTGTGAGTAGTCAGGCTTCATAGATTTACAAACTTTGCGGTCACAGAACTCTGAGTTGAGTTTAACCTGGTCCTGTAAACATTTTGAAATTATGTTTGAATAAAAGCCTCACAATTTCATTTTGTATTGGGCCCTGCAAAATATGTAGCCAGTCCTCACTATCGGTTGTAGTGGAAACTCATTTGCACCAGCTTTGATTCTTGAATGCTTGAAAACCAAGAAAATCCCACCATCAGCAAAGTATCAGACTTGAAACAGTGTTTTGAATAACTGAGTATTCCTTACATTGTTTTAGACAGGGAATAAAGATGCAAGAAAGACTTCTGGTCATTCCCTGTCTCTTGGTTTCCAAATTACATTCTTGTTCAGATTGAAATAATCACAATGAGGACTGGTTAGAAGAAAGGCTTTTCATTTTCGCAAATTCTAAAACAACCTTTTCCTTGCTATTTAGTTTTTCTGTTTGGGTACTGGCTTCTGCTTTCTCTGGAAATAGGAGAATTTTCACAAATGGGAGATCCACTTGATTCCTCTTTGGTCTTGTACCTGTGAATACATGTTCTTTAGGAGCTTGGGCTCTGGAAGCAGAATGCTATGGTTTAGACCCCCTTTGGGGCACGTAAAAATTGTTTTTTAACAGTGTGAGCTTGGGCAAGTTTCTTACATAATCTCTCCCTGAGATTTCTCATTGGTAAATAGGAATAATAGTAATATATGCTCCATATATAATTTCTTTGTTATGAGACTTAAGTGATGTAATGCACATTAAATGTTTAACAAGTCCTGGCATGTATTAAGTTATCAATATATTTAACCATTTTTCCTACGTCAACTTCAATCTGAGTCATTTACATATGCATGTATTATATTATCTGAATATAAGTATATACTAAAAAATCTTGAAGTGTCATATTGATAATTATTGTAGTAATCACAATTTTTCTTTTACTACTAGCATTATTTAAATTTCTCTCTATATTGCCTTTTCTTCTTCTATTAAAAGTCTTTTAAATAAATGAAATATTATTTTATTTATTAAAAAAATTTAAAATTTATTTTTGAATTGAAATATAATTGATTACACATATTTATGGGGTACAGAGTTGGCTATCAGTATTTGTGTACAGTGTGTGATGATCAAATCAATATTATTAGCATGTTATTTAAAATTTATTTTTGAATTGAAATATAATTGATTACACATATTTATGGGGTAGAGTTGGCTATCAGTATTTGTGTACAGTGTGTGATGATCAAATCAATATTATTAGCATGTTCATCATTACAAATCGTAATTATTCTTTGTGTCCCTTACCCAATTACTATTTTACAGGAACAAACCTTTTCCTAGTAGTTTCTCTTTATTCAGAGTTATACATTTTTCTCTTGCTTTTTCAAGTAAAATATGCAAAATAAAGCTAAAATATGAAAAAGTATGCTTAATATCTTTGATATTCATAGCTTGAAACTGAATATAGTACTAGCCTCCATATATTAAATCAATCTACTGGCTATTTCTATGAATTATAAAAATACTATTTCACAAATTTTACTTTAGATCACAAAGAACTGATAATATTTTCCTTGCAAAATGAGATTTACATCCACGTTTCTGAGAAAATGAATATGGAAAATAGTGTAGGAGAGTATGGTTGGCAGAGATTCATGGAAGAAAGCTTTGCATTTTTTTCTCAGGGACCCCATAGGGGAAATGTTAACAAGGAACTATAAGGTAGAGAGAAATCCTAATGAAGTTCATTTCCCACCAGTCAAAGAGATGAACATTTTAGGAAGCACAGCAATCGATCAGTAGGCTTATTAAATATTAACACATCTTTCTCACTTTCTTCATTAGAGTTTTTGCAAAGTAACTAAGAATATGACTGTGCCAAAGACTTGAACTCTTTAAAGGACCAAGACAGGCATCAGCAATCATGGTTGATATTTAATTATAATACACGGCGCTTCATCTCAGAAATACCAGCAATGTCTCTGGCATAATGCTGTAAAGAATAACCAATATAATCTCTGCATTTCCTCATTCCACTTGCACACATGCACACACACATACATGCACATTCCTTCATCACAGCAGTAGTTATTGTTAAGAATAAACACTTGGCAGATCTGAGGTATATTATTGAATAATGTCCCAAGGCAGTGTTTGTGAGAGTTGTTTCCAAGCTTCTTGGATGCCTTAGCAACACTATCCTTCTAAAGGCAGCTACAAAGCTTACCCTGATTTACCTACTGGGCATCTTGGGTGAATACAGTGCTCAGTCTGGACAATAGGTTTACGATGCTTTTGAAAACAGTATCCTGTTTGATTTTCAAATCTTTTTTTTTTCAGGGCGGGGGGGCGCTGGGGTGTCATCTATTGTGGTCATTGTATTGTCAGAGTATAAATTTTAACCAAACAAGTCTCTTAAAATACAGCAACTGCTTTCTATGGGATGCTGGAATGCCTCCTTAAATACTCAGGCAAAATGCTCCTCTCTAGTGTCCTTACTTTTCTTAGCTGAATGATAAATTGGTACTAACTTAAGCAATTCTGCATCATTGCATCATCAGACCACTGTGAGAAGTATGAGGACTGAGGTTAAATATGATCATAAAAATATTTCGGGCTGTAATTACACAGTTCTTGGAAGAAAAGATGTTCGATGCTACTGAATTGAGCTTTCAAAATGCTGTTTTGAGAGTGTATGTTCATGTTGAAATACTTTTTGTCACTTCCCATGACTGAAAGATCAAGTTCAGACTTTTTCCGAAGAGGGTCTCACAATTTGGCCCCTTATTTTCCTTTATATTATTCCCCTATGCCAATCAAGCTGGCATATTTATAGACTCTGAATATATTTTGTTTTCTTTCACCTTTATTATTTTGCTATCTCTTTTTTCTTGCTTAGAATTCCCTTTCTCTTTCATGAAAGTTCCACCCATCCTCATGCCGTATTATTGGGTGCCTACTGTCTACAAGGCACGATGCTTGGTGGTTTTACATGGATTCCCCAAACGAAACTCTGAAACAAAGGTTTATTTTAAAGATTAAAAAACTATGGCTTGGACATAAGAAATTTCTTTCCTGAGGCACAGAGCCATGAAATGACAGAGACTAGATTTAAAATCCAAGTTCAGATTTTTTTTACATTTTATTTCACAGTTGCCTTCAAGCCAGCTAAAATTCCATCTCCTCTATAAAGCCCTCTCTACTAAACCTCAAGTAATTTTCAACTCCTAAGCAAAATTGCCTGTATAATTAACTGGCAACTGTAGTCATGCAACATTTTCTTATTCTGTGACTGCCCCCTCTATGTTGTACGCTCCTTGAAATGAAGGGTTCTGACTTTTTCTAACTTCCATAGTGCTTTGCAAAGCCTAACTTTTAAAATCAAAATAAGGATAAAACAGTAAATGACATTGTTCCAAGTTATAAAAATTTTTTTCACCTCGGTCCTATTCAGTTAAAACACACAGCAGGAAGAATTTTGCTTTTTATGTGAGAATATATACACATTCAAAAATATATGCCTCTATCTAAGAAAGGAACAAAAAAGAGAGGTTTCCTTGATATTGACTCTCTAAGTACATATAACCATTAAGTTCTGCTGGCAACATCAATTTGGTTGTGTACAGTGACCAGGGTACACAGAAAGAGCAGGTCCAGTGTGTGGAATGGGGTGTGGGTACAGATAGTACTTGAGAGGATGATAGTGGATTCCTAAGACTCCCTTGTCTGGGCAGTAGTATATACATTGGGCAGATTGCTAGCTAGGTAGGCACCAAGAATTATTACCTGTTAAAATGATTTGTTGTCAGTGGAAACTAGAACTGAGTTAAATATTCAGAAAAATAAATACAGTTTAGAGACATTATAGTGAGTTATTCAGAGCAAGGGATATAATCAAAGTCCAGCACTAAACTTAGCTCAGCATCTTTTATCCTGTCCATGTTCACTTCAGAAAAAAGAGAAATGTAAAAAANTTGTAAGTAACAAATGTAGGTAACCTTATGTATGACATAATTTATATAATCTAAACTCTACTCATTTTTTCAACATTTTATTTTAATATTTTCCTGTATGAACCTATTGTCAAGGAAAGGAGCACTTTCCTTCTCTGATATTTTGCATTTATTTTACTATATTCATTTTTTCTTAGGTTCTTAAATACATAATACATACAATTATTTGTTTGACACTAATTATTATTGCTTAACTTGTGATATTAAGTGCTTCAATGAGTTTTCCAGATCTATCAACTTGATTGAAAGCTCTTTGAGTCCAGGGTCTATATTTTATCTTCATATACTACACATAGAACTTAACCAAGTGCTCAATGATTAATTCATTCCCTAATTACCTAATTAAAGTTGACAAATCTAAGCAAATTATACATAGATTATATTGAGTGATCTTTTCACAAAATAAGTGTTAGATTTACTCAAGTTACTCTCTTGTTTATAAGCTCTACTTACACACTAAATTTTGTTGAATTCTTCTTTAATTTCTGGTAGCAGTTGTATCACTACAACATAGATGTATCAATTATTTTCAGGTTGCTTTTAATTTCTACATCACTGAAATATANAAGTAGCAGTGCTAAAGAAATAATAATTTATGTACATTAACATTGACATTTGTATAATTGTGGTCTGGCACTAATTCTTGGGTCCCGAATTCTGTCTTGGTTAGGATAAATGCCAAGTAAACTATTGCAACTTATTTTGGGGTTGCATTTAAATTATTTAAGTCTGAATTCCATCTGCAATTGGTATTAAACACACTTAAAGCTGTCTGAGATTCATACGGTGGGAGCAAAGCATTAGTTAAAAAGAAGTAACTGGGAAAATGGTAAGTTTTGAGAAATGGTAGAATCATAATCATCACAGCTGTGATGTTGGGGAAAGTAAGCAGCACGTGGGAGAGAAGACCTGGAACAGAGCTCCAGATCCAGTCGCTTCTAGTTGGGGTTATTTGGAAAACTTTAACTTTTCTAAATTTCACTGAACTTATTAAATTGGGTTGAAAACAATAATACTTAGCAGACCTTTTTTTTTGTCATTGTGAGGAACTAATTGTCAGATAATATCTATGAAAGATTATGTAGTGGTTAAAGTGCATAAGATATTAGTTATATATTCCATATACTTTATCATGTTATCTTCAAGACTGACACAGGTGAAGACTATCTTCCTTCTGTGTATATGACCGGTTTCTTTTTAATAGATGACATAAGGAAAATGATTCTATAGGCTAATAGGATTTGGAGAAGCCTTCTCTGCCACAAGTGCCAATAGTTTGTAAACTTGTTATGCTTTATGTCAAACAAACTCTCACTTTTTTTCTCCCATAAAATATAGAGCTCAATTACAAATACACCTAATTGGGGTAACACATTATATTAATGGCATACAAAGGGAGAAAAGACTTGATGATATTAATTTCTGAGATCAGGTTTGATAGCAATGGGTTATGTAGTCAAAAAAAAAGAAAGAAACCTTTGAAATCTGAGCTGTAGAGTGCCTTGAAGGAGAGGCAGAATGGGAAAAAAAAAAAAAAAGGAATGAATGAGTGCTCCACAAAAATGTGAAGTCACTTTAAGTAGAGTTCACCCTGTGGTCAAAGGATGTTACAGACTCTTTGACAGTTCAAAGAGAAAGTCTAGTTTCCTCAGTATAAAGAAGTTTAAAGCATCGAGGAAGCAAAAATGGAGCCTCAAAATGCTTTAGTCAAAGCAGGAAACGTGTGAACTAAATGACTGAGAAGCTATTCCTGGGCTGGAAAGTTTAAAGAAGCCACTTTTGAGTCTAGATGAGCAAAGGACACCACAGAAACTAAAAAGTAAACATACCATAGTTAAGAGGGAAACTTCTACCACTGTGTGATGCTGGTGTCAAGAGTATGTTTAAGATTACCTTAGAGATCAAGGGTAGAAATTCTGTCTGGGCTAGTGGAGTCAGGAGAAAATCTCTGTATGAGGGGAGAGATCAAAGTAAAAACCTCAAAGCTTCCCAGAAAACCACAGACAAACTAGCAGAGGTATGTTTCCAGTGCCCCCTGATGGTACGTTTCTAGAGGCAACACGGAAGTTAAAGGTATTTTGTGGATATTCATTAAAAAATAACCACTATTTTGAATTATTCTATTATTTTCCAGAATAAGGGGAAAACAAAGCCATGGGATAAAATGCATTATATATTTAGGTAACTTCAATATATGCTAGACACAGATGAATTTTCTATACTCTGATCTAATTTGTACATAAATATCTTCAACATGAAATAAAATGTAAGCAAGTTGGATTTTAGAATTAAGATGCAAGTAATTATTTTGGATATGTTTCCACTAAATATGTAGTGGTGAATACACAAGTGAAAACATAATTCAAACATCTAATAGTAACTACAGAGAAATATTAGCTTTTTCTTACACTGTGGAATTCATATTCTGACTTTGTTTTCACATGCATGAGCACATTTCTAAGTTGTTTTATGGCATAAATATCAAGGATAATTTTTAAAATTGATTTTAAAATCTTCTGCCACAATGGCAAATGTGCTTGCATGGATAAACCAAGTGCTAATATTTCAGTCCTTTATGGAAATAAGTTATCATGAACTGGCTAACATTATGGNTTTAGGTAACTTCAATATATGCTAGACACAGATGAATTTTCTATACTCTGATCTAATTTGTTCATAAATATCTTCAACATGAAATAAAATGTAAGCAAGTTAGATTTTAGAATTAAGATGCAAGTAATTATTTTGGGTATGTTTCCACTAAATATGTAGTGGTGAATACACAAGTGAAAACATAATTCAAACATCTAATAGTAACTACAGAGAAATATTAGCTTTTTCTTACACTGTGGAATTCATATTCTGACTTCCTTTTCACATGCATGAGCACATTTCTAAGTTGTTTTATGGCATAAATATCAAGGATAATTTTTTAAATTGATTTTAAAATCTTCTGCCACAATGGCAAATGTGCTTGCATGGATAAAGCAAGTGCTAATATTTCAGTCCTTTATGGAAATAAGTTATCATGAACTGGCTAACATTATGGCTAATATTTTTCACTGTTTTGTTTACATTACTGGGATGCTAAATATTCCAATGCTAAAGTTAAAAACAGGATAAATATATTGATAATTAATGGTTATCAATTATTTTTGAAAAAGACAGAGAATGGTACATAGAATTGAGGCAGATTATATTAGCTATCCCATCAGTGTGAGAACTCTGCTGCGTATGAACGCACCAAGGATGTTTCTAGAAAATTGATGCGGTACTTAGTATTCTAGACCTAACACACTGCTATCATTACTGACATAATGTTTAATATGACTTGTTGTAACATATATAGGATCTTTAATCTGATTTCGAACCAAAGGTCACATTTCTCATATAATAAAACTTCGCCTGTTCCCAGCATTGTACGTCTGAGTGTTTTTCTCCCACAGGATCTCTGGAGTCGACAACTGACTTGATCTCTGCAACACTTGTTCTGTTGACCACTTTCTACTCCTGGAAACATCTCTCCTCCTGGCCTCTTGCCTACAACTACAAGCTCCTGAAATCTTTATACCTCTCTGATTTTTCCTACTAATTAACTCTAATTGGCTTTCCTCTGCCTCTGCCTACCCTTCAGTATTGGTATTCCCTGCATTCACTCTTTTAAGGTTTTTGTTCTATACATCCTTTCTGGGAGATCCTAGCTTTCTGCCATAGCTTCATCTATCATATATAACATGATGGCTTCTAAAACTTACACCGAACCCTGGTCATTCTCTTAAGTTCAGAAATTATACTTCCAACTATCTACATGAGACCTCTACCTGGTGACCAGACTCAATATGATAAAATTTAAATTAATAAACCAAACACAGACTTGCTAATTTTCACATATTCCCAACATTTTTTCTAAAATCCATCACCATTCAGTCTGTATGTCAAGTAAAATAACTAGGGTAATTTGAGTCTTCCTTTTTTCTGTACCTCTCATCATAAATTTCTAATTGTTTATAAAATCTTTTTGATTCCAGCTCACAAATATTTCTGGAATTTGGCTTTTACTGTCCAACCACACAGTGCCTGTCTTAGGCAGCCTCTCATATGCCTCACATGTTTTGTCTGAGCTATTGCATCGACCTCTCCCATAATTTCACAGTGACAGTTGCTTCTTTGTACTATAATAAAAGTTGTCTTCCTAAAACTCACATTGAACAATGAAATGTCTCTACTAAGAGACCTTTCCTATGATTCAGTGTGTCCATAAGGTAGAGTTTAGAGGCTCTAGTGCATATCAAAGTCCTATAAAATCCAACTTTCCCCAGCTTTCTGAGCCCATATTTTCCACTACCTCATAACCGGTGGCCTCCAAATCCAAACCCACTGACCTTCTTACACTCTGTTTTACTTTTTTCTTTAATATCATGCTCATTCACTGCTATATGCTTTTTACATGTAGTTCTGTTAGCCTTGAATGTACTTTTTTCTGTTTCCCGTCTGGTAAATACCTGCTCACTCCTTAAGTTGTCCAGTTTGCGAAGTCATATCAAACTCCCCAAGAGAATGTATTGCTTTCATCTCCATATTCGCTCATTATTCTTTTCTCTTTTGAAACTTTTTTTCTCACAGTATTATAATGATCTATTCACAAGTGTCTTACCTGTTTGAAAGGTGTGTTGTGGTCATGTTTGTGTCCTTCATTGCCTAGCATTGAATGGTTTCTCTATCCCGACTCATTTCCATTAAAATTAGTTGCCACTCCAGTTCAGGATTCCCTCTTCCATTGTGGTCTGTACTCACATTTACCTAGTATTTTTTACTCTCTGACTATGCTTGCTACTTCATCAAAATTAATATAATTTGGGTATAATTGTCCCCCCCAAAGCTATTGTTGAAATCCAATCCCCAATGTGGCAGTGTTGGGAAGTATTTGGGTCATGGAGGTGGATCCCTCATCAATAGATTAATGCCCTCCCTGGTGGGGAAGTGGGTACAGGGTAACTTCTTGCTCTGTTAGTTCCTACAAGAGCTGGTTGTTTAAAGGACCCTGGAACCTCCCATCCCTTTCTCTCTTGCTTCCTCTCATCATGTGATCTCCTTGCACCTCTTGGCTGCCCTGATGCTTTCTGCCATGAGTAGAAGCAGCCTGAGGCCTGTGCTAGATGCAGCTGTCCCAGAATTGTGAGCCAAATAAAACTTTTTTCTTTATAAATTACTCAGTTTGGGGAACTCTGTTATAGCAACACAGAAACAAACTAATACAAAAACAAACTTGGCTTCTCCTTGGCTTCTAATTCATCAGGATTATGTTATGCTCAGTGGTGCAATTGTAATAGTGATATTTTGGAAAAGGCAAAGATATCACAATAACTTAAGTCATTCATTTTACTCAGGCACCAAGATATCATTCATACCCTGTATTTATAGTTACAGCGTATGTGGATAGTATTTTATGCATTTGATTTATGCATGTAATGTGTCATTTTGACTAACCTGTTGAGGCAGAGACACTGCTAGTGGACACTTTCTTCTCCTACATTTGTACTTTCATCTATGACATATGACTGAATGCTTTTGTTGAGTAACTTGGAAATGTTGGCAGTTTTAGCTGTTGGAGAAGAACTGAGCAATGAACAGAAAAAATGAAGATGTAGGAGAAAGTGGCGTGAT
The DNA here is from genome assembly GCF_000696425.1 of Galeopterus variegatus. NCBI lineage: Eukaryota > Metazoa > Chordata > Mammalia > Dermoptera > Cynocephalidae > Galeopterus > Galeopterus variegatus. The sequence goes on from NW_007733503.1 coordinate 76,836, forward strand.
GCTTATGCTTTATCTGGCCTCCTTAACTGGGTTTGAGTCATATTGAATAGAGATTAAAATGAAGATGATTGTTGGATTAAATGTGTGTGTAATGAAGGTAATTTATTTAATTTTTCAGGTTTCAAATACCTCATCTCTAAAATGAGATCTAAATATCCAGTTTTGAAATTCTATTACTCTATGAGAAACATATCAACAATTGATAAAGCAATGGGACCCAAAAGACCCATTTCTTTGTCCTTCAGAAACCTCTGTGACATTTGAGGAGTCCAGAAAGGATTTTGTGTCTTGCTAAACTTGCAATGACAGAACTGCAAATACTTTTAGATTTGTTTTGTCATGACATACTATACATTTCTTTTACCAACTTTGACTACCCACGGAAGTCTCAACTCTCAAATTCTTCAACATTCATATTCACTGCCTGAGGAAAAATGCATGGGTAGAACAGGGAATGGGAATATGACATTTAATTATTAAATCAATACATGTGCCTGACTTGCAGAAGCTAGGTGCAATTTAAATCTGGTTAAAGGCAGCTAATCATCCACTCTCTGAATCCCTGAAAGCATGCAATCATGCCTTTTGCATTTGAAGGCTCTCGAAGGCTACAACAGTCTAGTGTAGAACTAATTAACTAACTAGAAATGAAAACATTCCATTTGTATTACGCATACTTATTTGGCCTTTTTCTTTTAAACTTTTCAAACAGTATTGTAGTATGGTAGACATTTTCTTTTTATTTATCATGTAGAGGTCTTATAGCTCTTACATAATACATGCAGTATGGGAGAAAAAGTTTGTGGTTCTTGCTCTTTAGTGTGTAAAGCAGCTGTATTTGATTCTTCTTTGTTTTACCTTGAGAATCTGATAATTTTGCTATGACCTTTTTAGACACCAATAATAGCTATAATTAAAGATATTCTTTTAATGTGAGCTTAAAATTATGTTGAGCATAATGCAGTGTACTATGCATGCTTTATCTCATTTAATATTCACAAAAATCCTAAGTATGTATTATTATGGTACTTATTTTACATATATAGAGAGACTGTCTACATAATTTTTCAAGGCTACATATTCTATAGGTACTGTTGCTGGACACTGAATCCAAAGCTCAGTCTCCTAATTTCTCACCATAGAGTTTCACTTTGCTTACCGAGCATTCATACATACTATTTTGGTCTCTTCTAATGCATAGTTAAAAGGAAGGAGAACCTAACTTTCAACTGTAGCCACAGAAGGTCGAAGAAGTGTTTTTCATACTTTAAAGTAGTTCAAGAAGACTATTCTTAACTGAACTGCTAGAAGAATTTTTTTCTTAAATGTCAGAATTATCCTTTACATGTGTCTAGCACGACGTCCTTACTGTGTGCTGTAGATTGGATGCCCTCCCCACAACCACACAGAGGCTTAATCCCCACTGTAACTGTTGAGGGTGGAAAATCATATTATGGTAAGTGAAAGGTGGGGCCATGCAGTGATGATTAGATTGTAGGACCATGCAGTAGTGACTGTATTAATAATGGTGATCAGGGGTATGGTTCTGAGGGCTTTAAAAAGAAAGCACATGACAAGTTTTTCTCTCTGCTTCCAGCAAGTAAATGGTTGAAAGGGAATACTTAGCAGGGATGCTTAGTGTAAACTAGGGAGTCTCCACTATCCCTTCGCCATAGTCACTCTCACTTTATTGCATGCTTCTTCTTATTTTACTGGAAAATCAAAAAAATAAAAATCAGGGCTCATTATTCACGTCCCCTCCCTGCCATCATCTGTGTACATACAAAATGCTTTCCATTTGCTACTTTGTTTACATCACTCACACTTACGTTTTAAGGCCAGATCCTGTACTTGTATATCAAGTCCTATTCCCTGAAATCCAGTCAAATAACCTCTCCAGCAGCATTTATTTATTTATTTATTTATTTGATGTCTCTTGCATCATTAACAGCTCCCTCTCTACTGGATCATTTATCAAGCAATTTTCAGTAACAGCCACAAGAGGATGACTCTGAAAGAATATTCGCAAAATAGTGGTCACAGCCTTACGAGGAGAGAGGCACTGAACATTTGCCTGCTAAAGTGCCCAGTGCTGTCTCAGGGGGATATTA
>NW_007733503.1:79303-89912 GCF_000696425.1 Galeopterus variegatus
TGGATCATTTATCAAGCAATTTTCAGTAACAGCCACAAGAGGATGACTCTGAAAGAATATTTGCAGGATAGTGGTCACAGCCTTATGAGGAGAGAGGCACTGAACATTTGCCTGCTAAAGTGCCCAGTGCTGTCTCAGGGGGATATTATCTCTCCTGTTGGATTCTGGGCTAGCTCTTGGAGTGCTAAGAAATAGAGATGGATGTTAGTGAACAGAAGCCTTGGTGAACTGGTCAGTGGGATGGCCCTATCACTGGTGCTTAAATGTGGTTTTCCAGAGTCACAGGGACAGGGGGTGACACAAAGGTGAGATATTCCAAATCCCTGGGGGATCAGTTGGTAGTGCTTGGGAGGTGGGACCTTTGGATGGTGCTGTGGATTGACTGAATTGTGTTCCAAAGTTCACATATTAGAAGCTTAACTCCCACTGTAACTGCTGAGGATGGGAAATTCTATTATAGTAATAACAGAATAATTGGAAGGTGAGGCCTTGAGGAGGGGACTAGATTGTAGGACGAAGGCATAATGAATAGATTAAAAATGGTAGTCTTGGGCCTGGTTCTGAGGGCTTTAGAAGAAGAGTACATGAGAAATCAGTCTCCAATGCTCTGCTATTTTCTGCTATGTGAGACCCCTGTGTCACTGTTGCCACTACCAGGCCTTCACCAGCTGTGCTCCCTGGGAGTTTGGACTTGCCAGCCTCCAAAACTGTAAGCAATGAATTTCATTTTCCTTATAAATCACTAGTTACAGATTTTTTTTTATAAGCAACAGAAACAGAGTAATACAGAAAACTTGTACCAGAGAAGTGGGGTGTTGCTTATAACAAATACTTGAAAATGTGGAAGTGGCTTTGGAAATGGGTGTTGAGGAGAGGCTTGAAGAATTTGGAGGAGGAGGCTAGAAAAATTGTAGCTGTTGGTGGGAGTTCAGAAGACATGAAAATCAGGAAAAGTTTGGAACTTCCTAGAAACTGGTTAAATGGTGGTAATGATACACATATGGGCAATAAAGGCCATTCTGAGATCTCAGATGTAAATGAGAAGTAGCTTCTTGGAAACTGGGGCAAAGATCACCCTTGCTATGAACTGGAAAGGAACATCTCTGCATTGTGTCCATGCCCGAGGACTTTGTGGAATTTGGAACTTAGGAGCTGTGAACCAGAGTATTTGGTGGAAGAAATTTCTAGGCAGCAAAGCATTAAGGAAGCTGCATGGCTACTTGTAACAGCCTATGCTGAGTTATGGTGGGAAAGGCATGATGTAAAACCGGAATTTGAAATGGAAGCAGAGTGTAAAGATTTGGTAAGTTTGCAGCCTGGCCATGTGGTAGAGAAGCAGAGAGCATTTTCAGGAGAAAAAATTCAATAGTACTAAGAATATTAGTACAAAAGAAAGAGATTATCAGGAGTAAGAGAAAAGACACTGCAGGAATTGAAGAAGCCTCTGGGGCCAACCCTTCCATTTCAGGCCCAAAGGCCTAGGGAAACAGAACGGTCTTGGGGAACAGGCCTGAAGCACCCTCTGCAGGCTCGCTGCCCACGGACACCTCAGGAAGCTGCTTTCAGCACCAGCACCCCAGCTGTTTTGGCTAATCTAGCTGTGGCTAAATTGACCCCAGGTGCGGCTGGACCTGCAGCTTTGGAAAATACAAGCCAGAAGCCTTGGCAGCATCTATGCTGTGTTAGGTCTTCAGGCTTGCAGAATTCAGAGCTTAGAGGATGTATAGAAAAGTATTATTTCAAAAGATGTATAGGGGCCCAGGAAGTGATCTGTCTCAGGGGTGGATTCACCACAGACGGGTTCACTAGAGCAATGCCAAGCAGAAATGTGGTGTCAGAGTTGCAACAGAGAAACCCTAACAGTGCCATGCCTAGTAGAGCCATGGGAGCAGGACCACCATGAAGACCCCAGACTTGCGGAGTTAGCAGAGTGGAACACCAGCCTGGTAGAGCTGAAGGGTGGCCTGAGACCTGGAAAGAATAAGAGAAGAGCTGCCTGAGGATTTGGGGATCCAATCCCCACACCAGTGTGCAGAGGACATCAAACATAGAGTCAAGGCACATAATTTCCCAGCTTTGAGATTTAATGCCTGCACTGCTGGGTTTCAGACTTGTTGAGGACCTGTTATCCCTTTCTTTTGGCCCATTTCTCCTTTTTTGAATGGGAATATGTATCCTATGTTTATCCCACCATTGTATCTTGGAAATAGATAACTTGTTTTTGATTTCCCAGATGTGACTTTGAACTTTGGGCTTCTGAGTTGAAACAAGTTAAGACTTTGGGAACAAAATGAATATATTTGTGTGAAAAGGACATGAGTTTAGGGGATCGGGGCAGAATGCTATAGATTGGATGCCCCCCACAACATCACTGTGGTTTAATCCCCCCTGTAACTGTTCAGGGTAGAAAATCCTATTATGGTACTTGAAAGGGGGAGCCATGAAGAGGTGATTGGATTGTAGGACCATGCCATAGTGAGTGGATTAATAATGGTGGTCATGGGTGTGGTTCTGAGGGCTTTGAAAAGAAAGCATATGAGGAGAAAGCATATTCTCTCTCTGTTTCTACCGTACTGCAATGTGAGACCCCTGGGTCACTGTTGCCACCACCAGATGTGTTTCCTGGACTCTGGAATTCCCAGCCTCAGAAACTGTAAGCAATAAATTTCATTTTCTTTACAAAATACCTAGTTCTATATATTTTGTTATAAGCAACAGAAAAAGAATAAGACACTGTATTTCCTTCCACTTTCATGGTTTTAAGAGTGAGAGGTATTCAAGACAGCTGAAGTTGGGCTTAAAACTCTCATTCAATGTGTGTGGTTCTTCTGATCCTTCAGTGAAAAAACACATAGTAAACAAAAATGTATTCCTGTTTTTATTTTGAGAAGAGTTCACTCTCCATTTACTCAATAGTTTTGAAAAATCCAGTCAAATTTCCAGGAAGGATAGTAGCATTTTCAGTAATGTTCATATAGATTTTCTCTCTCTGAATTGAGCACAAACTGCTCTGTGATATAGGCAAATTTTATTTCAAACAACATAATTGCTCAGGAATAAAGAAAAAATTCTATCATTAAGAGGGTATCTTTCTCTTTAAGGCAAATGAAGGTAGAGAGTTTGATTTAATACAATACAGACAATAAATTGCACTTATATTCTAAGTGGCTTTCTCAAAGAATCCTCAGGGGCTTTACAAAAATTAAAAATTCTTAACAGCAACATCAAACATCAGTTACTTTGGTTTAGATTTTAAAGCAGAAATTGATTTAGCATTTAGATCTCCAGTGGGGATTGCTTCTGCATTCATGGAAGCTGCTGTTAGAGTAGATATCCCATACAACCAATAGTTGCTGATCTAGGCAAAGATTTTTATAGTTTCCAGGAAATCACAAAGATGCTTGCATAACAACTGTGGGCATTGGCCAAACCAATCTGTGAGAGTTGAAGACGGGAATTTAAATACATGGTTATTAGTGCAGAGAGTATTTTGTACAAGTGTCCTGGGACTGTCCTTATCCATCTTTCTTATTGTTATTGCTGCTATTTCTATAGAGCTTCAACTGCCCAGAATACCTTGAAGATGATGTGGAAAACAATAAAACAATATACCTAGTACAAATTCAACCTTGTGTTTATAATTTCAAGTATCAAACCTGTACTAATCAGATCACAGGCAGTTATGAAGCCAGATATTATAAAGTATTATACAGGTCAGCTCCAGCATTCCCAGTCTCACTAAAAATAACTGTGTGCTTGACAGTTTGAGTAGCTTTTGTGAATACTAAAGTTTTTTAGGAGGACATGGAAAATAGAAGATGTTTTCTGTCTATTCCTTAACAAAAATTACTTAATAAGAAATAGAAAAAAAAAATACTTAAAAAATGACAGAAAAATAAAAGATAGAATAAAAAAGCCAATAAAAATATGTAGCTTGGTATTCGTATTTGGATGAAACCAGTCTCTCAAGTTATTAGGCATTTAAAAAAAGGCCTGAATGTGGAGGATCCTAGGTGTTGGAAGCCTCTGATTCTAACAACTATGATCACCACATTCATGACAGTAAAAGAGAGAAAGAGAAAAGAGCAGAAAAGAATTAGAAAGAGAAATTTCATATCAACTTAGACTACAGGAGATGAAAAGAGGACAATAATGTGTGGTATAAAAATGTTATCCTATTAGGCCTAATAATTCATATAGGAACTAATTAAGCTATAATCACCCTGAGCAAAAGGAACCTTAGTGATTACTAGCATAAAGTCCAACACAAAATAAAAATAGTTAAAATAGGTGATTAGCTAATAGTTGTTTAAAAAATGGGCATAATAACTGTCTACTTAAATCCCTGAAAATGCAGTTATCTTTGCACTAAGATAAAAGTTTCTTAGAAAAGAATAGTAATTTCAACAAATGGTGCTGGGACAACTGGATATCAGCATTTGAGAGAATAAATTTGTACACCTCCCTCACACTATATACAAAAATTAATTAAAAATAGATTAAAGAGCTAAATATAAGAGTTAAAACTATAAAAATCTTACAAGAAAACATAGGTGTGATTCTTCATGATCTGAGACTAGGCAATGGTTTCTTATATATGACACAGAACAGAAGTAACACAAAGAAACAATTAGATAGATAAATTGGCCTTTACCAAAACTGAAATATTCTATGCTTCAAAAGAGACCATCAAGAAGGTGAAAAGACAGCCCACAGAATGGTAGAAAAATTTTGCAAATAAAAATATTTGATAAGGTATTTGTAGTTGGAGTACATAAAGAACAATTGCAACTCAATAATAAAGAGACAGATAACACAATTTTAAAAGTGGTAAGCATATGAATAGACATTTCTCCAAGGAAGATGTACAAATGGCCAATAAGCCTATGAGAAAGTGCCCCAAATTATTAGCTATCAAGGAAATGCAAATCAAACCCCCAACAAGTTATTTCACATTAATTAGAATGGCCACAATTGAAAAGATAGATAATAATGAGTGTTGACTAAGATGTGGAGAAATTCTAATTCCCATATGCTGCTGGTGGGAATGTAAAATGGTGCAGCCACTTTGCAAAACTATCTACAAGTTTCTTATAAGGTTAAACAGATTTACTATATGACTCAGCAATTTTGCTACTGGGTATATACCTAAGAGGAATGAAAACCTATGTCCACACAAAACATGGACATGAATGTTCATAGCCCCGTTATTCATGACAGCAAAAAAAGTGATAAAATCTCAGATGACCATCAACTGATGAATAGATAAATACAATGTGATATATCCATACAAATGGAGTATTATTTGGCAATAAAAAGGAGTTAAGTATTGACACATACTACAACATGCATGAACCTTGAAACTTTATGCCAAGGAAAAGAATTCATCACAAAAGACCACATATTGTATAATTCCATTTATAAGTAATGTCCAGAAGAGCCAAATCTATAGAGACAGAAAGTAGATTAGTGGTTTGCCTACTTTGGGGGGAGGGATGGAGAGTGTTAAAGGATACGAAGTTTCTTCTTGGAGTGATAAAAATGTTCTAAAGTGATTATGACGGTGTTTGCACAACTCTATGAATATACCAACAACCACTGAACTGGATTCTTTAAGTGTATAACTATATGATATGTGATAATATACCTTAATTATATTTCAATGCTGCTGCTAAAAATAAAACAATGTAAATGTGTTACAAATATTTCATTGACAGTTTGAACAATCTCTTTTTTTATGAGAAAAGCAAAACCAGATGCAAAGTATGAAAAAAGTATCAAAAGGTATTATCCCAGAAATAGAAATTCTATTACAACCAAATAGTTCTAGGAAAAGTTTGCAAATTTTTCAAAAACTAACTTAATCTAAGATGTTAATTGTTCCCTTTTTATTAAGCAGTTTTATAGTAAAAAAAAATTTTTTTTAAATGTTTCATGACTTAATAACCCTTAGCTAGTGTTTCACAAATCTTTCATTAACTATCAACAAGGCTGGCTAAATTGTTCAAAGGACTCAAAAAGAAAATCAATCACAACTTGTACAAAAACAGTTGAAATGTCATGACTGTCTGACTGAATCATAGGAATTATATTAACATGAAATATGCATTGTATTTAGAAATGTGATGGAGTTCAGGGGTCAGTGAACGAAACCAGTTAGAAGAGCATGATAAAAACAAACAAGATGATATGAATTGGATGAAGCTGTTGGAAATATAAAGGGGATAATTATAAAAGTTAATTGTAGAGCAGCACCCTCTGCACCAAAAGCAACAACCAAAACAAAAAGAAAGTCTATCTTCTACTGGCAATCTATAAAATACAATGAAGAAACATACTTTCCGGCATACTCATATGCATGAAAGACAATATCACTCTCCCGTCTGTGGTGTGCTATGTCATATTGCAATGTTGCAGTTATTCTGGATTTGGAGATGGCTCCCTCAGCAAATGCATCAGCAACTTGCCCCACAACACATTCTCCTGAGGTAGAAGTACATTAGAGCTCAGAGAACATTCTTTTTCATATACCAGCTATATTCTGAAAAAGAAACATCACATTGAAAAGAGTAGAAACAGAGATGTTAGTGGGTAACAAGGACCACAAGAATCACAAGATACATTTACATACCTATAAAACATAATATAATGTAATAGGTTATAACATATTGATTGCACCTGACAACTGTGGATACTTTTACAGTTTTCAAAGCACTTCCACCTCATTAGATTTCCTCTCACCTAGAGAGCAAAACTGAGCATCTTACAAATAAAGCAAAAAAGCCTTAGACAATTCGATTAGGCTTCTGATACTGGAGTTGGAGCACACGTGTATGAGGAAGGATGCCAGTGGGGAGGCAAAGCGATGGGAAGAAAATGGAAAGAGGAAGTATTTTCCTAGTGCTTTAATTCTGCATCAGTGCAAATAGAAATGCAGACAGAAACTTGTGCTAGTTCAAGGTGTGTGTGTTTACAATGTCATTAATATAATTCATTGAGTAATAAGAAAAAATATATCTATATATTTATATATCTGTATTCCAGTTCCAACTGCACACTTCTCCAGTTCTATCATGAGCTCCTGAGTCCAAGGCACCACCTTCTGTTATTAGCAGAGCTTCTGGGATGTCTTTCCTTCATTCTTGCTGCCTCCCCATTCAATCTCTTTTCCCCAGATCAAAGTGATTCTTTCAACTCGTATGTCACATGGCCTCGCGTCTCTGCTCAGCATCATCAGATAGCTTCCCATCTAATTGAGTCAAACCTCAAGTTCTTAAAATGGCCTAGACAAGGTTTTATATGATCAGGGTCCCTAATGATGTTTTGACCTCGGCTCCAATCCCTCAATCTTCTCTAACAACACTGTTCTCTTCAGTGTTCCTCCCATGCATCAAGAATTTTCCCACCTCAGGACCTTGACCTTAATTGTCACCATCCCCTCCACCAAGAATATTCTTTTGCCTCATATCCACACAGCTCTCTTCCTGGCTTTATCCAAAATGCTTTTCCTGAGCACCCTAAGTACTAGACAGACAAAAACAAATCTTTGTATCCTTACACTGTTTTTATTTATATTACTTATAACTATCCAAAACCATGCCTTATTTATCTGTTTGTTATCTGTATCCACCACTAGAACATAAGCTGCATGTGGGCAGGATCTTGAACACATCAGTAGAAATAGTATCATTTTGATAGGCATTTTTAGTATGACCATTTTTATATTGAGGCTCAGAAAAGCTAAGTTGCATGCCCAACAGCCTATAGTTAGTAAGTTACAAAGCTCAGTATTCATTCTGATTTTGATCTGATATTCCTGCCACCTGTTTTTCAAGTTATTTCTTTAATCTCTGAGGTTTCTTGGAGGTTCCTTATGGGCTGTTGTCATAATTAAGGGAAGGTTTAACTGTGGGGTCCCAGATCTCATAGCCCCCATTTCAAGCAAGTGTCTGATCCATGCTTGTTTTATATGTTGAAGCTTCACATAAGAGTTATTTGAAGTACTTTTAAAAGTGCTGTTTCTAAGAACTGTTAAAAAAGGACATGTTGCATTTGACATTGTATAGTGTGTGATATATAAATGTAAATGAGTGATTTACTAGGTGATTATTATATTTATTTAGCACCTAAAATGAGGTAAAGGGTAAACCTCTCTCTCTCTCTCTCTCTCTCTCTCTGTCTCTCTCTCTTTTCCCCCTAAATGTGTGCCCTGCAAAACATTACACATAGTGCAATGGGATATGCAGAGTTGAATAAGACATGTTCTCTTGAGTGCTTATATACAAAATAGGAATGTAAAATGAGCTCAGATAACCTTACACTTTGTGATATATCTCTGAACAATTTAACTTGAAATCAGGATATGGAAATCTTAACATCCTAGAACGCAACTTAAAAGTCAGAGAAATTTTAAGAAGCTTTTTAGAGCTCAATATCTTATGTATAATCAGTGCCTGACAGCTCATATTTATATTTGGAAAAGTCCTCATTCTGCCACTTAGGGCTTACTGATTCATACTTTGCATGTACTTTTAACAAGCTTCTTCCTTCCTTCCTTCCTTCCTTTCTTTTCCCCCTTTTTTTTGGTTTTAACTTTCATCATATTAGCAGGATAAAAATTAAAGGAAGTAGGGATAAAATTACTTAAGTAGGGAGAAAGACAGTTAAATTACATGCCTAAATACAAGTGGCATATAAGAGCTGATAATCTGATAGTGAGAAAGATAAAAAAATACAAAAACAACAAAAAAACTTTGACAAGCTAGTATCATAAAACGTAGTTGCGCTGAACCATAATGTGTGGGAAAATAGTTATATGTCTCTTTTTGCAGATAGGGAGTTAATAGGTAAAATAACATGTTTTACTAAGTGTTGGAATTTAAATGGGAAATTTCAATAGTTGACAAATTCCTTTATAAGATTCAACTTTTTTCTGACAAACATGGATAAGTGAGGTGTCATAGTTTTGTGGACATGTAAGAATGTGTATATGCTACTAATAAATTCAACTTGTCCATGAAATTTTTCAAGTGAATCAAATAGTTGATTATATGTAATTATAATGTATAGCACTACATTATAATCCTTTAATGAATTATTTTATTACTTTTATTTTCATGTTTGCTGTATAATGCTTTAAAATAATAGCCCAGTTAAGGTAATTAATGTTGAATTACAGTGGAAATCCAATTGAATTACTTGTGACATTCACATTAATACTAAATGATTTCACTGTGATTAATGCTGTTAAATAGAAACTAGAGGAATTAATATTGATTAGGCAATTATTTCAAAATGTTACTGTTTATTGCATTTTATACCAACTTCTTGTTTTGAGCAAACCTTTCTTTATTGGCAGCATCCAGTGCAAGCCGTGCAATCACCTGTGGAGCCTGAATGGTGAGCATACAGTTGTTATCTTTTGTTTTGTTTTGTTTCTTGGATTTAAAATGGCAAAATGTGAAACTTTCTTTTACTCTACCCTCCTCAGTAGTAGCCTACTTATTGTTCCAAACATACCAAGGTTTTTAACAAGTTTGAATCTTTGCTTATAACTGTTTCAGATTTAGTGTGCCCCTGAACCCGGTGTGTGGTTATACAAGTCCTACCTGTTCTTTAGGGCCTGTCTCAAGTCTGGTTACCTACATGATGCCTCTCTAACTATCTAGTTAACCTTAATAACTATACTTTATAAGTGCTGGAACACTTGCATATCATTTGAGGTTTAGGATGTGATACTCTAATATGTTACTCACATTTTAATATGTATATATAAATATATTACACATAAATATTGTCGCCAACAGGTGTTTTTGCATAACATGGTATATTTTTATGCCAATTGTTAAATAATCTGTAATTATACTATGTTGATCTATTAGATCTTAACGTATACTCTATGTATTCAGATCAGTCCTTTAGATAGTGAAAACAATGGCAATTATTTCTGTTCTTATCATACACCTAGGCGGGACTGTCTCATGGGAGTGGGGAGAAAGGAGATTAATTTAAGCTTCACCCTCCTGATCTCTGGACAGAAAATTGGAGGTCCAAGAGCATATCTGAACCTCAATATGTTTTATAAAAATTGTAATAAATAATGTTGTCAGCTAGTTATGCAAGCATTTTGCACATATTTTGGAAAATGAAATAAACCAAATAAGTTCATGAAAATGTCACTGTGAAAGTTAGGGCATTTTAATGTTAAAAAAAAAAAGAAAAAGCTGGTTATTACATGTAAGCAGAAATTTCTCTTTTTGATAAAATAATCAGATCCTAATACCAGGAAAGTGTTTCAAGAAGAGCAGAAGGAGGACATCAATGGTTATCTTCTGTACTGTAACAGTCAGGGCTCAAAACCAAGATTATATATACAAATGTGTATGTATACACATATATAAATGTGTATGTATATATGTATGTATATATAAATAAATATATATATGTATATATATAAATGTGTATGTATATATGTATATATGTATTATGTATATGTATACATACATAAATGTGTATGTATATATAAAAGTACATATATATTTTTGGAATTGGTTCATGTGATTATGGGGACTTGTCGGGCCTCCCTGAGCCAGAGGCCGACAAAACCGAG
>NW_007733503.1:91625-92987 GCF_000696425.1 Galeopterus variegatus
AGACATTAGATATGGGAAAATCCCTTATGGCGAAAATGCACCGTAATATGGCCCAACAGGGACTAATCAATTTTAAATTTGTAGGGCAGGGTTGCAGACAGAAGCTGATGTTGTAGTCTGGAGGCAGAATTTCTTCTATGGAAAGTCTCAGTTATTGTTCTTAAGGCCTTCAACTGATTGGATGAGGCCCACCCATATTTCCCAAGGGTGACCTCTTTTACTTAAAGCAAACCGATTGTAGATTTTACCCATATCTACAATATGCCTTCACAGAAACATCTAATTAGTGTTTATTGAATAACTGGGTACTGTAGCCAGCTAGGTTGAATCATGGACTAACATCATGCCTATAGCAGCAATATAGGCACACCTGGGTTTACTGCACTTCACAGTATAGTGTTTTTCATAAACTGAAGGCTGGTGGCAACTCTGCATCAAGCAAGTCTATTCAAGCCACTTTCTTCCAACAGCCTGTGCTCATTTTGTGTCTCTGTGTCACGTTTTTGTAATACTTGAAGTATTTCAACTCTTTTCCTGGTAATCTGAGATTATTTTAGGATGCCACAAACTGTGCCTATGTACAATGGTGGACTTAATCAATAGATGTTGTGTGTAATCTGACTGCCCCACTGACTGGCTGTCCCCCATCTCTCTTTTCTCCTTGGGCCTCCCTATTCCCTGAGACACAAAATATACTGAAATTAGGTCAATTAATAACCCTGAATGATCTCTAAGTATTTAAGTAAAAGGAACAGCTTCGCATCTCTCAGTTTAAAGCAGAAGCTAGAAATGATTAAGTTTAGTGAGGAAGACATGTCAAAAGATGAGATGGCCAAAAGCTAGGCCTCTTGTACCAAACAGTTAACCAAGTCATGAAGGCAAAAGAAAAGTTCCTGAAAGAAGATAAAGTGCTACACCAGTAAACACATGAGTGATAAGAAGTGAGACAGTCTTACTGCTGATATGGAGTAAGTTTTGGTGATCTAGACAGAAGATCTGACCAGCCACAACATTCCCTTAAGCCAAAGCCTGATCCAGAGCAAAGGCTCTAACTCTCTTTAATTCTATGAAAACTAAGAGAGATGAGGAAGCTGCAGAAGAAAAGTTAGCAGCTAGCAGAGGTTGGTTCAGGAGTTTTAAGGAAAGAGCCTTCTCTGTAACTTAAAAGTGCAAGGTGTAGCAGCAAGTGCTGATGTAGAAACTGTAGCAAGTTATATGGATCAAGCTAAGATAATTGATAAAGGAAGCTGCACGACACAACAGGTTTTCAATGTAGATGAAACAACCTCCTTTGAGAAGAAGATGCCATCAAGGACTTTCATAGCTTGAAAGAAGTCAATGCCTTGTTTCAAGACTTCAAAG
>NW_007733503.1:93796-96000 GCF_000696425.1 Galeopterus variegatus
ATGACAGCATATCTGTTTACAGCATAGTTTACTGAATGTTTTAAGCCCACTGTTAAGATCTACTGCTCAGAAAAAATGTTTCTTTTCAGAACACTACTGCTCACTGACAATGTACGTAGTCACCCAAGAGCTCTGACGGAGATGAACAGAGAGATAAATGTTTCTGTGACTGCTAACACAACATCCATTTGTGAGGAAAATGGAGTTAGTTTGGTCAGGCCCTCTCACCTCACATCCCGCTGGGTATAATCCATTGTAAACAAGTTATGTAAGAGCAGACTTAGTGTGCACGTGCACCTGTGTACTCCTGGGCTCATTGCTGCTATTGTGTACTTTCAGTAAGAAAGGCAGCAGCTCTGAACTGCTGGTCTGCGGAGCTCACATCTGAAATAAAGCATGTCCACTTTGCTGGCAGCTACTTGGCTTTTCTTTCAACTACCTGGCTCAGGACCTGCACGGGATGGAGCAGAGAGGTCTGTGATCCAGCCTGACACCATTCTACAGCCCGTGAAGCAAGAAGTAATTTTGACTTTTAAGTCTTATTTATTTAAGAAATACATTTCTTAAGAATACAGCTCCTATAGACAGTGATTCCTTAATAGATCTAAGCAAAGTAAATAAAAACCCTTCTAGAAAGAATTCACCATTCTAGATGCCATTAAGAACATTTGTGATTCATTGGAGGAGGTCAAAATATCAACATTAATAGGAGTTTGGAAGAAGTTGATTCCAACCCTCACGAATGACTTTGAGGGGTTCAGGACTTCAGTAGAGGAAGTAACTGCAATGCGGTAGAAATAGCAAGAGAACTAGAATTAGAAGGGGAGCCTGAATTTGTGACTGAATTGCTGCAATCTCATGATAAAACTTCAATGGACGAGGAGTTGCTTCTCCGGATGAGCAAAGGAAGTGGCTTCTTGAGATGGAATCTGCTCTCAGTGAAGATGCTGTGAACATTGTTGAAGTGACAACAAAAGATTTACGATATTACATAAACCTAGTGGATAAAGCAACAGCAGGGTTTGAGAGGATTGACTCCAATTTTGAAAGAAATTCTACTGTGAGTAAAATGCTATCAAACAGCGTCTCATGCTACAGAGAAATCTTTTGTGAAAGGAAGAGTCAAATGAATAGGCAAACGTTATTGTCTTATTTTAAGAAATTTCCACACCCAACCCAAACTTTAGCAACCACCACCTGATCAATCAACAGCAGCCATCAACACCAAGGCAAGACCCTCCACCAGCAAAAAGATTATGACTTGCTGAAAGCTCAGATGATCATTAGCATTTTTTAGCAATAACATTTTTTAGTTAAGGTATTTCCATTTTTTTGGACATAACGCTATTGCACACTTAACAGAATATAGTATAAACATAACTTTTATAGGCACTGGGAAACCAAAAAAATTCGTGAGACTTGCTTTATTTTGATATTTGCTTTATTGCCATAGTCTGGAACTGAACATACAGTATCTCCAAGGTATGCCTGTATATCTGGTTGGTATAGCCTGTCTTCCTTCCTCCCTTCTTTCCTTTCTTTTCTTTCTTTTTCTTGATGTAATTAATGATTTTTAATTTTTTTCTAGTGCTTTTTTTTAACCATCTTTTTGTATATATTAAAATCTTGATCATGGAAACTTGTCTTTTGCCAACTGGGACACTTTTTCTTAGCAACAGATATGTATATTTCCAAAATAATTATTTGTCTTTCTTTCTTAGCATCTTTCTTTCTCCTTATGGTCAGGGATGGCTTGATATTTTTGCTGTAAATAGTTATAACATTCATTAAAACTGTTGGGAAGAAAAGAGAAATCACTATTTAACTTTATGTCATTAACATCATGGGAAGTACTGGTGATAATGGTGGATAGATATAATTTAAAAAATGATGTATAATCTGTACCAGAAACAAATAAAAGACACTCCAATATTATGAACATGAGAATAGTTTTGGATACATAAGATAATGCCAACAATTCATTCCTTCCCTTTATAGTCATATTTTTGGCTTTAGATATATGTGTGCATGTGTGTGTGTATTTTATGAAAGCCTGAGAGCCTAAGAACTTTTCAAAGCAAAATATATTTTCAGGTCAAGCTTTACATATAGATTGATTTGCGTTTCTTATTGATTCTTTTTTTCTCCAGCCTGTAATATATTTACTGAAATTAAGTATATTTCCCAACTTCAGGGAGTTGGTC
>NW_007733503.1:96537-99792 GCF_000696425.1 Galeopterus variegatus
TCTCCAGCCTGTAATATATTTACTGAAATTAAGTATATTTCCCAACTTCAGGGAGTTGGTCTGGAAAATTTTGAAATACTCGTATTGTACACAGAGGAAAAAAATTCAATCACTCACCCAAATGCTCTCTGTTTGTGTCCATGTATAATTCCTAAACCTAACTTCAAGAAATGTTTAATGTATTTCCATAGATTCTATGGTTTATTGCATTTTTCTAGCCAGGAGTATATTTAAACTGAAAGTAGTTTGTCTTGTGTCACAACGGAAACCTGTTATTTCCCTTGTCTTTGCGTGATCGTGATGCAGTGAGTAAAAAGATTAGGAAAAAAGAGACTATAAGCGGTAAAACCCAAAAGAGAATGCCTCCTGGCTTTGCACAATAATAGAAGTACCTATAGAACAAGGACATTCAAAGATTATGGTCAATTTTCAGCTAATCAAAATAACCAGCACTGGAAAGTGGAAAAATTTGTAATACATTTCTAAGATTTGGATTATGTCATAAGTAATGATTACAAATTCATAAAATCAATATCAATCTAGTCCCTCAAAGAAAAATATTTACAACTTTTCTAAAAGGAATAAACTGAAGAACACTGAAGCAAGTCTGCTCCCTTTGAAAGCAGGATTCTTATCTCCAAAGTATAACTGCTTTTGCTACAAATCTTATAATATCTCCCACGACACATGTGCAATAGCTGATCTTAAAAGATACATAAGCACTATGTGGCTGAGTATCTTTGGAAAAAATCCAGCTCTAAAGTTAAAATGTAGTTTGAGGCTTATCGGGTGATATTTATGGTATATCTTGTTAGTGGAGGAAATTATCATTGCTTCCATTAGTGAATAGTGCACCAGAAGTTAAACCTTACATGCCTTAAAGAATTTGTTCTGTTATCATTAGCTTATTATTATTTCATCCTCTCCCTTTAGTATATCCGTATACTGACTGCTTTCATTTCATTAAGTTAATGAACTAGCTGCTATTGCTATATTTCCCCCCATTATTGCTTAGCTTAGAAGTTTTCCTAAAACACCTTGGTGAGTGAGTCAAGAAAAAAAGTTTCTCTTCATCTTCCTACTATTCCTTTCTTCAAAAATACGTGAATAAGGGTTGACACATTTTATTTCTTTGCTAAGTAGGCAAAGCGATGCTATGTCAACATATCATTTAGATTATGCAATGGATACTATTTAGATAGCGTCACTATTATCAACATCATCAAATCGTTTTTTGGAGGGTGGTGGTGATGCAGATCATTATATAACTACTTTCGTATGTAAGGTAGTCTCTGCCATCATTTACTTCAAGAGTTCTCTCACGTCTATGGGAAGGTTGCATTCCTGAGACAAAATTGGCTTTCAATCGGCCTTGGAAATTCTTGTTCTGGAATATTTGATTTTATTATAATAATAGCATTTTGAAATTTTATTATTAGATTAAATAGCAGGACNATTTCATCCTCTCCCTTTAGTATATCCGTATACTGACTGCTTTCATTTCATTAAGTTAATGTACTAGCTGCTATTGCTATATTTCCCCCCATTATTGCTTAGCTTAGAAGTTTTCCTAAAACACCTTGGTGAGTGAGTCAAGAAAAACAGTTTCTCTTCATCTTCCTACTATTCCTTTCTTCAAAAATATGTGAATAAGGGTTGACACATTTTATTTCTTTGCTAAGTAGGCAAAGCGATGCTATGTCAACATATCATTTAGATTATGCAATGGATACTATTTAGATAGCGTCACTATTATCAACATCATCAAATCGTTTTTTGGAGGGTGGTGGTGATGCAGATCATTATATAACTACTTCCGTATGTAAGGTAGTCTCTGCCATCATTTACTTCAAGAGTTCTCTCACATCTATAGGAAGGTTGCATTCCTGAGACAAAATTAGCTTTCAATCGGCCTTGGAAATTCTTGTTCTGGAGTATTTGATTTTATTATAATAATAGCATTTTGAAATTTTATTATTAGATTAAATAGCAGGACTGTGCCCAGGGTAATAGGTAATATCACCCCCTAACAACCAGTGCATGAAATGTGTGATGTAAAGTTACCCTGTATAAGGATATCATTGCTAATATTTCTAGTCCATTTCTTTCTTTGAATAGATGTAAACAATAGATTTTGTTTACCTAGTCATGTTTCTCATATAGCTTATAAACATGTGTTGAGCTATTTAAAAAATATAATCCACTGTCCAGAAACCTGTAGTTGTTGACATGGATTACACACATTGTTATTTTTCAAGTAAAATCCATTCTCATTAACTGAACTTAAAATTCATTCTCTCATAACTTCTGCTGTTACCTTCAGTCCCTGTCCCCCACTCTGGTGCTGTCCAGCCACATGGAAACCCTCTCAGTTCTGAAGTCCCAGGTTCTCCCTGCATTCTGACCTCTGTATATGCCATTTTTTCTGCATACTCCCTCTTTCTTAGGCTAGTTAATTCGTCTTCATTATTGGGTGTAAACATGGAAGTAACTTCAGAAGAGCATTCTTTGTCCTCTCAGGTCTGGATTAATTGTTTCACTCTTCCCAGAACCTTTGTACTCACTGGTGTTATGGCACTTATCTCAGGAAATTGGAACTCCCTATGTGCCTTTACAGTTCGCTACTCTATACTTGGCACTTAGCATAGGACCACAGACATTGTAGGTATGAAATAATCGTTGATGTAATGAATAAATGAATGGTCTTTGCTTTGTAGTGGAATATATGCTATATGCATGAGCAGATAATGTCTTTTTGCTCGATTTCTGTAACTAAAAAAAATGTTTTATCCTCATTTCCATCCTGTTCCCTCACTTTGATGTGTTACCTAAAAGTGTTTTGAAGCCATAACTATGGGGAGGTCTCACCTAGTCTGTGCTTATCACTAATTAAAAAAAAAAAAAAAAAAAAAAAAACTTAATAAGATGTGTTCAGAAACACGTAGTAATATTTTTGGAAAGGTTTTTCTCCTCTTTCATCCAATTAATGAAGCATTTGTATCCATGGGTACCCCTGCTGTTAAGTGGTTAGCTTTCTCCTTTAGCTTTAATTAAGTGTCTTCAGTTAAAGAAGAGTTTTGTTGTTGTTGTTGTGTTTTTGTTTTGTTTTGTTTTGTTTTTAACCACAAACAAGTGAAAAATGTGTCTATTCCCTTGAAGTATTTTCCTAAATTTTCCAATTATATTTAAACAAAACAAGTAGTCAAAGCCTTGCCCCACTATCTCATATTCATGGACTTGACTTCCTGGAATACT
>NW_007733503.1:100392-106181 GCF_000696425.1 Galeopterus variegatus
CTAGCTTTAATTAAGTGTCTTCAGTTAAAGAAGAGTTTTGTTGTTGTTGTTGTGTTTTTGTTTTATTTTGTTTTGTTTTTAACCACAAACAAGTGAAAAATGTGTCTATTCCCTTGAAGTATTTTCCTAAATTTTCCAATTATATTTAAACAGAACAAGTAGTCAAAGCCTTGCCCCACTATCTCATATTCATGGACTTGACTTCCTGGAATACTTGCCGAAATTTTCAGTCAACATTTACCAGGAATTACATGACTGTAAAAATAGAAGGCTTCTGATGAAAACATGAAATGAAACTTTGACTGGCAATAAATGTAACTAAAATACTGTGAGAAGAGGTCTTTCTAATTAGAGACTGAAAGCAATGTACAAAGAATTTCATAAACTGTTTTTGAGGGTGAGCTGCCTTGCATTGCTCAGTTTCATATGTTTTCCCTTCTTTACAAACATGAAGATTCTATAGTTCTTTCTTCCAAAAAAAATAAATCTAAATAAATACTGTGGCACTGCCCTACTGTTTGCATACTCTGAAAATTTGTGATCTTTCTATGGAAATGAAGCAATTCTTGATTAATGAATAATATCAAGCATCAAAATAAACAAAATATTCCATTTACTCTGCATCCTAACAGCACTCAGGTAGAATGAAAAGCTTACATTTTAAGATAGTTAACCATTGTGCCTGGTATTTGCTGTGGATTGATTGAATTGTGTCCCCTAAAATTCGTGTGCTAGAAGCTTAATTCCCACTGTAATTACTGAGGGTGGAAAATCCTATTATGATAATTGAAAGGTAGAACCTTGAAGAGGTGATTATATTGTAGGGCTATGCCACAGTGAATGGATTAATAACGGTGGTCAGGGTGTGGTTCAGAGGGCTTTAAAAGGAGAGCATGTGAGTCTCTCAATCTCTCTCTCTCTTATGGCATTTTCTGTCATATGAGACCCCTGGGTCACTGTCACCACCACCAAGGTGTTCACCAAATATGTTCCCTGGACTTTGGACTTCCCAGCCCCTGAAACTGTAAGCAATAAATTTTGTTTCCTGTATAAATAACCCACTTCAAAGTATTTTTTTAGAGGCACCAGGAACGGACTAACACAGTATCAATATAATGAATTAGTTTCTGGGTTTTTATTTATTTATTTATTCAGGAAATATAGTTTTAAATGAAACCATAATCAAACTTTAATTATACATTTCCCTTGACTGTACCCAATACATATTCAAATCATATAAAATTATACAACACAATGTTTAAGATGAATTTGGCTATAACTTTAGTTGAAAATAAATGAAAACTACCCAGATGTGGCTTCTAAATAGTCTATGTGTTCTCTGTTCTAGCAGTGCCAATATCTTTTAGGAATTTATAATAGTATATTCTTTAAGTGAAATACTTCATGTTGTAAATCACTAATCTAAAATTCATTATTCTACATTCAAATGCATTTTTGTATCATTTATAACTGATCTCTTCTGAGAAACTGTTATGTATGTTGATAATCTGTACCTCAGAAATTATTTCTGTAATGTTCTCTTCCTTTCTCTGCTAATTGTCCTGAAATATTGGTTTATTCTTGCTTTCTGGACTTCTGTACTACTCTGTTCCCATTAATGGATCCAATTTTTGCATTTTGTTCTTCATCATGTTTAACCTTTCTGAGCATTTGGCCCTGCGGATCACCTTTCTCAGTGCACGTCTTCTCCCTGACCTCAATAACACTACTTCCTCATGATTTTCTTATTCTGCTTCAATGGCATCTCTTCCTTTATCTTTTCCTGAATCATAGGTATTCCTGGAGGTTTCACTCCATTCTGTTTTCTTATCAGGTACTTATTCCATTTGGACTAGATCACCATCTAGTGAAAGCAAATGCAGGAAATAAAGTCAGCTCATTAAGTACAAGGCCTGAAAAGTGTTAGGTAGGTTGTACAGGTCCTAACCACATTCCTGGATTCAAAATAAAACTCAAGTCTCAAAAGAACATTAGAGTGTTGATCAGAAACTGATCCAGAGCCTATTTGTGAGGCTACTGCCGCAAAGCAATGGGGCTCAGAGGGAAGCTGAGGACAGATGCCATATTTGACACTGAGCTGAAAGCGCTAACCCTGATCTCAGATCCCTTGCTCATATTCATGAGGATGCCAGCCTTACCAAGGATTAGGCAGAACCTAAAGAAGTTTGAGTTTGCTGACTGAAAATAAAACTTTTTAGAGTTGAAATGATGTTAAACACTTAGACCTCTTCTCTAAACACTCTTCATTTTTTATATAACCCTTCAAGATTGCTTCAATTATCTATTACCATGCAACAAACCACTCATACTCTTAGTGACAAAACGAAATAACTGTTTTGTATCTGTCATGACTCTGTGGTTTGACTCTGAATCAGCTAGGTGATTATTGTGCTCCATGTAGTTTTAGCTACGACTATAGTCATCTGGAGGCTCCCCTGGGCTGGTATATCCAACAGGGCTCACTCCCGTGACTAGTAGTTGGTGCTGGCACTCTGTTAGGAGCTCAGCTGTATCTATCAAGAGAGCCTCTGTTCTTCTCCATGTGGCCTTGCATGGAGAGAGGCCTCACACAGCATGGAAGCTGGTTTCCAAAAGGAAGTGTTTTAAGAGTGCCAAAGCAGAATCTGCAGATCTCCTAAGCCTCAGCCTCAGAGTTACACAGTGTCATTTTTGCTTTGTTCTCTTGATCAAAGCAAGTTAAAGTGTTAGCCCAGGTTCAAGGTAAGGACAATAGACTTTGCCTCCTAATGGAAGAGGTGATAAAATATTTACAATCATCTTTAACCCACTGTGTGTATGCAGTAGAGAACTCTATAGGTATAATTTAACAAAAACAACAACAAAAGGAAGGTTTAGGATTACCATCTAAACATTGTATTGCCATGTTTTCAGAGTGGACTGAAATTATATAATATAAATATTTTGGGGGAAAACACGTGATGCTGCTGAAACATTGAACAGATTGTCAATTAAAATAATCTTGATTTAAAAAAATATATATGTACATTTGATACTTGTTGTAAGCATGCTACACTTTTTTATTTTTGTATGTATGTTGGATCAATAACTTGTGCTTCTTTCCAAAAGTCATTTGTGATGATTTTTTTTCATAGCTAATTATTGCTGAGCTGATGCTGATATCTAGTAAGTAATATGAATATATTTTCACTAATTGTAATGTTTAATATGCATCAAATTTATTGTCTGTAATTGTAGAATGCATTTTTTCATTCTAATAGCTGTAAGTCTCAGATCATTGAAATACAAATAAAATTTTCAAAGAAACCCAAAAAGATAATGCAAAACAAAAATGAATTTTTATTTTCAAGATTATAACAACATCTTTTGTTATTATTATCTTATTATTAATTTTTTCTGCCTAGTGTCTAACCCGATGATGTACTTAAACAGCCATTTTATATATCAAAGGGAGTATCAATCTTTAATAATCTTTAATATATTCCTATGGAAAGTATAAAAATTGTTAAAAGGTAACAAGGAATTTTACATTTCAACAGATCGTTTTCACCATTTGAAATTTCTTTAAAGCACAAATTTTGATTTAGATTTAAATTTTAATTCTCATTTATGAGTCTTCAAATTAATGAGGAAACTGAAATCAAGAAGAGTTTGAAATCAGTTTTCAAGCTGTGAGTAGACTTTTTAAATTGAGTATTTCCCTGTAGAATAGGTCTGAGGAGATTTATTCTTTCCGTGAATTTGTCTGAGAAGGAGAAAAAGCTCTCTCCTCATTTCTTTTTCCTGTGCTTTCATGTCAAGCTAAACCTAAATGTCTTCATTAATTCTACCTCTAAATGAATGCTAGAGCTGAGTTAATTTCTGTAACACCATTGGTTACTCAATTGAGAGGGATGTCAATTTCTAAGTGGCTTAAATTCTTTCATTGCTATTTTAGACTTTTATAGTATTGTTAATATAACAGCGGTATGTAAACTAATAATAAAGGTCTACCTTCTGAAATCAATTAAAATAAACTTTTGATTTTGAAGGAAATTTTGTTGAAAAATTTTAGTCCAAACAAGAATGCTAGAGCTGAGTTAATTTCTGTAACACCATTGGTTACTCAATTGAGAGGGATGTCAATTTCTAAGTGGCTTAAATTTTTTCATTGCTATTTTAGACTTTTATAGTATTGTTAATATAACAGCGGTATGTAAACTAATAATAAAGGTCTACCTTCTGCAATCAATTAAAATAAACTTTTGATTTTGAAGGAAATTTTGTTGAAAAATTTTAGTCCAAACACATGAATTCTTAGTTTAAAAAAACAACCTTAGTATACTCGATTGAATAAAAACAAAGAAATCTTATAAAATAATGTGGGATTGATTGAAGTTTTGAATGTTTTCCTTATTTAAAGCCACCAATTGACTAGAACTAATGACAGTTCCAGAACATATCATGCTGTTACATGCCTTTGTGGTTTAAAACAATCTATTTACTTTTCCTTTGAGGGTGTGTGTGTGTGTGTGTGTGTGTGTGTGTGTGTGTGTGTGTGTGAGGGTACTGCAAAAAGTTCATAGAAAATAGAATTGCAACATAATACAAATCTTTCCATGAACTTTTTAAAGTACCCTTATATGTCTATAGCTGTATGGATCGCTATAAACACATATGAATACTTCACCCTTTAAATTGTCCTGTCCTTTTGTATCCTCCATGGTATTTAGTAACCTGGCTTAGTATTTAATAGCAGTCTATATGCATTGTTATATAATCATTCATATGGAATCGCTAATATTAAACTATCAAGGATATTTGGCACAAAAGATTAGTAGTATCTAAAACAGAGAAAAATTCAATTTTATGATTATCATGACTAGCTTTGAGCAGTTAAAAAATAAATTTAGTTAGCATTACAAAAATACAGTCTCTGTTGTTTACCTTGGCTTGTACATATGGCAAAATATCTCAGGCAATTAACTTGGGTTTGGCAGGTAAAGGCATGTCACAAAATACTATTTGAAAGGATTCCATTGCCCTGTTCACAGTACATGATGCCTAAAATTCTAAGTACAAAAATAGTTACTAAATGCACTATAATAAGACCTAAAATACTTTATAGTCTTTAAATATTACCACTCTTTCCTATTACAAATAGAATTCTTCTTGCCATAGTCTGGTTTTCCAAAATCAACAGAATCCTTGCAACACCCCCCTCCCCACCTTCTGTTTCATAGAAAGATTCTGCACCTAGATTGTTTCCTATTCACAGAAACTTTGAATTTTCAACCTGCATTGTTTTGAAATCTAGATGTTTCATTGTCAATGATAAACTCTAGCTGCTATTCAACTCAAACTATGTTTTTAAATGCTTACAAATGCCAAAAAGTTATTTTGTTAAGTGCTAGTTTGTGTTAGATTGCTAGATGAATCAAAGCAACCAGGTAATTTTGACCTATTATCTGGTCAAATGTGCAGAAAGAAAATACTCAAACTACTAATTTTAGTAAAAATGTTTTAAAAAAGAACTGGAAATATCCATATTATGCATAATTGTGATGATTAAACAAATCATTTTACATCTAGAGAAGCTGGAACTAATTGGTTGGTGGTATGTATTCTCAAATATTGGGAAATTTTCAGCTACACACACATATATACGACACAGCTTTCAAGGTTTGCCTTTTTTCTGACAGGCAGATAAGCATCTTATAAAAAAAGATAAAGACTATGTAAATCTACCTCCAAGTACCCTAAACTTGTCATCATGTAGAAAAAATTTTCAATATTTTTAGTTTTAATTT
>NW_007733503.1:106570-108296 GCF_000696425.1 Galeopterus variegatus
TCCAAGTACCCTAAACTTGTCATCATGTAGAAAAAATTTTCAATATTTTTAGTTTTAATTTTCCTTCACATATGTATTTTATATCAGTATATCCAGAGCTAGCTTTCTTTATTCCTAATCACTGGAAGTGCAGTACAACTGTGAGAAGTATATTTCTAGCATTTTGACATAGCAACAACTTCACTACTTTACATGGCAGACAAAACCGACATGCAAAAAAAGTAAATAATCTGTACACACATTTCCATTGAAAAAGCTATTTTGCAGCTACTTCTAGAAGTATAAGCAGTTCAGCGGCCCTGATTGTAAGACATTAAAAGCATATGAGATGATTGCTAATATGATTTTTAAAAATTTTCAAATATTTTTACCATCCTTATTATATAACCCCAACTAGCATTTTGTATTAATACAGGATTTATAAAACAGACTCAATTAATCAAATAAGGAATTTTATGACATTTTAACTTGTGCTGTTAAAATGTTACTTAAATATATATTTTTAATCATTATGCAATTACAAGGACTTCTTTCTCCTAAACCTAGTCCATGGATTCCAGTTCATCTTGTTTAATTTGAATTGAATTGAACTGGATTTGTTTGAAGCAGCAGTTAGTTGTCTTAGGGCAGTCTAAGAGTGAGAGGAAATGTCAAATGAAAAGTTTGGCAAGATAATGTGTGCCTAGCAGGCAGTGACCAGAAGACTAGCGTTCAGTATTCATGAGGGCACACTAAAAATAAGAAGCAATGTTAAATTCTGAACTTGGAATGTTTTGTGGCAACAATGGATGATACACTGTGATGGAGTTCTCAGAAAGCACTCCCATGTCAGAATTTGGGAAGAAAAACAAGGCAGAAGAATATACAGGAAAAGAGTCCAAGTGAATTGGCTCTTCAATTTCTGTTTTCAGGGTTCTCAGACCAACTGAATGTCATAAGTAAGAAATGTCTAGCTTGCAAGTATTTAGTATTTAAACATATTGAACAAGGGAAGATATAACAGAATATGAGGTATTGATCTGAAGTGGAAACTGTTGGATCCTTGCCCAATTAGATACCCTTGAAAAGTGCACTTCCGGTTCTTGCTTGCTTCTCTCTTAAGGGCTGGAATCTACAGTCATCCTCAGAGGACTATTCCTATGGTTCTGGAGCCACTTATTCCAAAGAGGAAAGCATCTAGGAGTTTAGGTCCTCACAGGGCACACAATAGCCAATGAGGATATGGTGCCATAGTTTAGAGGTTGAGCTGCTCCATGTCGATATTGCAAACTGCAATGTAATTTGCACTCCAGAGCTCTCTGCACCTGCAATTGCACCTTGCTTCATTTCTTGGCCTTAACTTATCCTGCCTTCCCCACTCCTGTCCTGGTTTCTCTTGAAAACCCTTGTTCATAAATTCTATTCAATGTTCTCTTCTGGGGTGACCAGACTAAACCACCAGCCAAACAATCAGAACTATGCCAGCAACTCAGTTAGAATTATAGCCTTCGCAGATGATGCCCACCGTGCCGTTATGATTTCTGTTAGGTGTAAGAAGGTATTTTTCAAAATATGGACTAAAAATCACCTGCATCGGACATTCCTGGACGATGATTAACATGCAGGGGTCTAGGCCCTGCCACATGTCTACTGAATCAGTTATGGAAGCTGGGACATGGAACTCTGCATTTTTTTTTCCTTTAAATTTTTATTTTGTCAATATACAATGTGGTTGATTATTATGGCC
>NW_007733503.1:109469-109811 GCF_000696425.1 Galeopterus variegatus
TCACTATGTTGATTCTTCCAATCCAAGAGAATGGGATATCTTTCCATCTTCTTGTATCCTCCCTAATTTCTCTCAGGAGTAATTTGTAGTTCTCATTATAGAGACTTTTCACATCCTTGGTTAGCTCAATTACTAGGTATTTTATTTTTATTGGTGGCTCTTGTAAATGGGCAGACTTTCTTGATTTCTCTTTCTGCATGTTCACTATTGGTGAATAGAAATGCTACTGATTTTCGTGTGTTGATTTTGTATTCTGCTACTGTGCTGAACTCATTTATCACCTCCAAGAGTTTGTTTGTAGAGGCTTTAGGCTGTTCGATATATAGGATCATGTCATCTGCA